>NW_010255728.1:0-22119 GCF_000690775.1 Eurypyga helias | reverse complement strand
CGGACGAGGAGGAGTACTGGCACAGCTCCAAGTTCCGGGCCTTCACCTTTGATGATGAGGATGATGAGCTCTCACAGGTAGGGCCCGACCCCCACCTCCCGTGGCTGTTTCAGCCCCGGCCTCGGCCCCGCGTTTCCATGACGGCCTGTGCTTCCTGCGTGGGGTGGATGCTCGCCTCCTGCCCTCTGTGGAGGCCGCCAAGGGCTCCCGTCTCACCTCCCTGGGTAGCCAGTCTGAAGTCTCGTTAGGAGCGTGGTTCCTCCCCGTCCATCAAACCGCGGCTCCTGCTGGTCCAGCTGCCGGTGTCGGCGTAGGTGTCGGTGGCCTTTGGGTTCCCAGCAGTGAGAAAGGGCTGCTGTGTTTGTTGAACGCCGACAGGCATGAAAGGCCCTTCTCCAGAAGAGGCAGTGGGAGCTGAAAAAGCTGTATTCAAAGCTTTGAGGGAGATCGTTTGGAGGTAATGGGAAATAAAGCACACTCTGCAACACTGGTGGTCTTTATGAGAGTTTTTTCTTTTGCCCATAGCTAAAGGAATCCAAACGGGCAGTGAATAGCCTTCGGGATATTGTTGATGATGATGATGATGACGACGACCTTGAGAGGGTCAGCTGGAGCGGAGAACCAGTGGGAAGTAAGTGCAGAAGTACTGCAAGTTATCCCAGAGACAGAGGGAGCTTAAAGTTACTGCTTAAGTCATGTCATCTAGTCAAGGTTAGGAGTACTACTTGCTATAATCCTGCATATCTAACCTCATTCTAGTCTCCTCACATCATGTGGTGAACCACTTGATTTACCTGTGTGGATCCACTGAAGAGAGAGTGAGCAGAAGCCCGGATTACATAAAGAAGAGCAGTGCAGACAAGTGGAGGGAATTCACTGTGTTTTTCCCAATACGTAGCCCATCTTAGAGCAGATATTTTGGAGGTTATGACTTGATATTCATCACACCCATCTGGCCTGCAGGATTCCTTCACTCTGCTGCCTGAAATGGCACCATTTAAAGCTCCCTGTGCTTTGTTCCCACAGCACTTTAAGGAGATATTCCAATGTTTAGTGTGTCTTTTCAGACTGACTCTTATGCTTGAAGTTTGCAAGGGAATTGTAAGCATTAAGCAAATGCGTTTCTAGTGATGATGGGAGCAAGCTCATGATCCACACGTGATGCTGTCTTCTGCACTTTGAATTCGTGACCAACAGAATATGTGGCACTTGCTAGTTAGTGCCGTACAGTGAAAATGTACATCAGGGTCACCCAGAGGACCGTCAAAGAGTCTGTTCTTTTTGTCCTATGCTGTAGCTCCTCCCTCTGGTTCAGGCTGTTTCTTTTCCCACCCAAGGGCTCTACATACTCTCCTTTTGGCTCTGACGCACTGTCCTAAATTGTGTGTGTTGTGCAGCTGCATGAAAGGAAAGGAAAACTGTGTCTCAAACAAGCAGGAGAGAGATGTGCATTGTTGCCAGCAGCATATGCACACTGACAGCTGTTTTGTCTGTGTAGGGAGGAAAAGTATCTCAGTGCATTTTTTTTATCTAAGCCATAACCAGCTGTACAACATCGCTGAAATCAACCGTTCGTGGAGGACAGTGCGCGACTGTTTAACAAGCAGTATGACACGCACCTGGGATTCTGCATGCTGAGGGTCAACGTTACAGGATGTGCTAGTGCGGAACAGACTAGGACATGCTTGCTGACGTTCCTGCCATGCCATAAGATCAGTTCTTACAGACTGGTTTTCTTTCTCTGTTACCTCTGTCTGCGCATAGGTATCTCCTGGTCGATCAAAGAGACAGCCTCCAGCAGCAGTAGCTCGCTGGAGGGCCGAGATGCCAGCCTACAGAAGGGCCCTTCCTCCTATGCTGCTATTTCCAAACAAGTTTCTTCCTACTCCCTGAGCAGCCTGTTCAAAGGTGAGATTCATCATATGCATTACGGACAAATGAGCTTTCCCTCAAGAGTGTCAATGGGCAATTGTGTGATCCTGTGTAAATTGTTTTCTCTTAAGTGTATGGCAAGACAGGGAAGCTCTGATCTTTCCTCAGTGTGGGAGTGTATCTCTCATCAGTCAGAAACTGGGGACTGTCTTGTGCAGAAGATGGCATGCTCTTCTGCTATGGGAGGGGGCTCTGGAGATTATGGCTCTTTAAAAGCCAGGATCCACAGAGCAGCACAGGCTGTACAGCAATCCATTTGTGTGGTGGAAAAGAACAGGCTACAAAGGGACTGGCTCGACCCATGTGGCTTTCATTTGATCTTCAGTACTGTAGAGAAGACATATTGATTATCCTTCATTTGCAGCTCAGCTGGCTGCAGTTGGTGTTACAGTTGGTTCAGCAAACACACCGTAGCAGCAGTGGGGGAGAACTGCGCAGCAGGCCGGTGCGGGGACTTACACAGCTTGCAAGAGTTCAGCTCTGTTGTCTTGCAGCCAGACACCAAAACAGCTTTTACTTTGTCTCTCATTCCCTGGGGTGGTTTTTTACTCTCAGCTTTGATATCACAGTGTATAATGAAAGGCATCCAAATTGCAGCCCTGGGGAATGAAGCTGTCCATATTGCCATGGCCTAAGCAGTGCTGTGTGTTTGAGCCTCTGCAAGAGATGTTGCTGGTGAAGAGACAGTCTCTCATGAGTGTTTGTTTTGATTTCAGGACGAAACAAACTTCCAAGTTTCCAGTCCCTTTCAGATGGTAAGTTTTGAATCCCTGCCTCATTCTGGGAGGGGTGCAGATTTACATAAACCAACGCATTTCCAAAAACAAGGGGAAGTGTCATCTTCCTTATGTTGCAGAAAGGGAAATTGAATCATGGGTCATCTGAAAGTCATTCGAGAAAGAAGTGAAAGAGTTGGCATGATGGTTTGGGGTAATCTGCTTATGTACAACTGATGGCTGTTGGGTTTAGTGCAATTTTGTATTGCTATTTGATGCTTGAGTTTGGGTCTTCTACCATGAAAACCAAGAAAAGGGCGGGTTTGGAAGTGGGTGTGAATCAGGATTTTGATGTGCTACTCAGCTTTGCCTTTCCCTCTCAGCCCTCTCTGACACAGGAGTTAAAAGCTACGCCCCAGAGCAGCGCAGACCCAAATCTGAGTACAAGGTGAGCAGCCTGTGTTTGTGGTGTGCTGAGATCAGATTATTGCCAGAACTTCCTACTCTCTTGGTTTCATGGGAAGTGATTATTCGCTATTTCAGACAACAGAGGGCAGTACAGGGAATAGGACAGGGAGCTGCAAAATGCACCCTCGCAGTAATTTAGGTGTTCTCTGCTTTTGCTCGCAAGTAGGGAGCTTTGCTGAGCGTCTTAGTTACTCCTTCTCCTCATGAATGGCCCAGCATTCTTTGTGAAAAGGGATTTCTAAATAGTGCTTTGCCTGTAAACTGCTTTCATGCTGGGTCAGATGAATTGGCATCACGTGTGCTTTTTAGTTTTTTTAAATCTAAAGGCTTCTATATTTCTTGTTCATGAATTACTGGGACAACACAGAGGGAGTTACACAGAGGTGGCATTCCAGCAATGGTTTTCTCACAGATAGGCAGTGTTAGGTATTGCAGAATTTAATGGATTTTGGGACTGGGTGGATTTCTCCTACTTAGAAGATGCGAGGTTGTGGTGCCATGTCCCCAGGTCCAGCCAGTAAATGGACTGAGCACATATTCCCAACAGATAAAGACATGCCAGTACTAACACAGCTGCCCTCACGGACAGAAACACAGTGAGAAACCAATGCCTTTACCAACAGACACATGCACACAACACTCAGGCCTGATCCTGAACCTCCTTTCTGTCTGACCAGGGTTGAATTCCACTAGTGGAGCATACACACACTCTCTGGAAGCTGGTCGTAGACATACAGTTTGTTTTGTAGCTGAACCCCAGACCGCAGTCTCCTCCAGTTGCTAGCACCTGGACCCTTGAGCCCCCAGGGTTCATGGTCCCATTTGGGTTTGTGGTACACAGACTGCTTATTCTACTTATGGGCTGTTGGAGCTTGAAGTTCACTAGCATTCATACAAACACATACATTTAGAATGGAGAGCCCACCCATACAGAAGACATTTAAATATAGAATTTAATGAGAATATAAGACAAACTGCAGTGATCCATTGCAGGGCTTAGACAGGAACACTAACTAGCCGCTTGTTTAAGATCAGCTGGCACTCTATGGCTCCTTTTCCTTATATTTTCCTACTCGTTTCTGCCCAATTAATTTTGATCTCACCTTTTCCCTTCATTTTGTCTTTCCTGTAAACTTCCGTAACAAGCCTCACACATTTACACAATCCTCTTAAAAACTTCCCAGGATTCTATTTTCCTCTTTAGGGTTGCATGCTGTTTGGGGAAAGTTTCTGTGGTTTACTCATCTTGGAGGGTTTTAAACGAGGGATAATGACCTAATCTGTCTGATTTGATGGTGGCAAGTCGCTGTGCTCAGATGGCACTGACTAGGTTACTGGGTGTTCTCCACCTCTCCTTGGCCATCTGATCCTCACCAGGTTGGTGTGTTTAGGTTGATTAGCCATTAATCACATAACCTAAGAGGTAGCACTTGCTGAAAGCACAGCAGGAGAAATAAGCATGGCCTGTTGTGTTCTGTGCATGCAGAGGCAGAGAAGCAGGAAGGAGGAGGGTTGTACAGCCCCTTAAAAGCAGGCAGGTGTGGAGTGGAACAAAGAAGGGAAAGTCAGTGGCAGCTTTGAACCAGTGTTGTGACAGCAAGAGGCTGAGGAGCTGCTTCTGGCTAAGGGTGCTGGAGGGAACCCTGGTGCTCAGGACATTTGACACTCAGCTGTCCATTGACTTCAGAGACTTGTGTGCAGTGGTCCCCAAATAGGACTGGGTCAGCCCTTTTCTTTATATTTGGGCTCTCAGTAAATCTTCAATGAATTTAAAAATTGGTGTTCTCAGGGCTGGTTCTGGTTACTCCCTTTCTTTGTGTCTTTTGAGGCAGAAGTACAACTGTGCCTCATAGAGATTTGGATTGAGTTCAGGAGTGGCTCAGGCCACCGCCACTTCTTATCCAGTGCTTCCAGATGGTGGTGGCTGCAGGGGAAGAACTTTGGTCCTTGTGGCAGCACTAGCATGTTACCTTAAGCTGGTCTCACTATGGGCTTCAGTGCTCTTGTCACGTTGTACCAGTCCTTTCTGACCAGGCACTTGCCTGAGGCTGTTGTCCCAGTGTTCTGCACGCTGCTGTGGAAAGCTTGGGCTGTTGTCCCTGTGTTCTCCACGCTGATGTGGAAGGCTCACCGGCAGAAGTCTGTCTGAATTGTAGCAAGAACTGACCCCTTTCCCCCTCAGTTTTGGTTTTGTCAGTTTTGCCTGTATTTTGTTTGTCCTTCTGAAAGCAACGTTGGAGCTTTAATTGGCAAGGAGGACAACCTGCTGAAATGCACTTCTTCTAAGGGACGTGATGACGGACCCTACTGTGGCAAGACTCTGTGTTAACACCTGAGCCTCTAGCTTCCTTCCCCACCAGCATGCAGAGTCTGAGGCTTCTTGAGGCTCAAGAGCTCTTTATTTTTCTTGTGGCAGGATTACAGCAGTGATTGGAGCCCCAAAGATACAGTCAGGCGAATGCAGAGGGGCAAGGTAAGGACTTTCCACTCCTACCTGCTTGCAAGAGACAGAGGGCAGGTAGCCCTGAGCTGCTTTATGCTTCCCTATGCTCCTGGCTGTTCCGGGAGCAGGGAGGGAATCCGTGTTGCTCGCAGAATTTAGCAGGGACAGCGCTCTGCCTGACTGCTGCTTTGCCAGGTGGCAGTGCTGGGATCACAGTAGCTCAGGAGCAGCAGGAGACTTTCAGGATTTTGTGGCATTGTTTCCTTCAGTTATCCCCTCAGCTAGGCTCTGACAGGAGGTACCTGTGTCGCTCTCTCCCCTTTCTGCTCCCTGGGGCTGGGTTTATGGGAAAAAATGGTGTGGGTCTTTGCTTCCCTTCTTGGTTGGTGGCAAGTGGAGGGAGGAAGACAAGTGATCTTGCTTGCACTGGAGCTGGAATATTAGTCTCAGCTGCCTTATTTTGCAGCGAGCACACTGGTAGCTTGTGGTTTTAATCTGCACATGTCTCCTCAAAGACTGAGGTGAACTAAAGGCTGAGAGAGGCCTGGTCTTCCCTGTGGAAAGGGCCCTGCAGAGTTCCTCCTGTCAGGGCTGATGGTTTGTGACATGCAGGGAAGTTTTGCCTTGTTACAAGGGTGTTTATGCGGAATGTGCAAGGTCTGCTGTCCTGGCCCGGGCAGTAACGAAGGCTAACTCCGCAAACCTTGTGGGCAGATTCCCAGGGATCATGCAGCACGTGGTTTCAGCTAAGTGAGAGGTTCCCGCTGGTTGGGAGGGCAGTTATTCACCCCAGGTGGGGTGGTTCATCCTGGGGATTGTCTGATGTCCCATATGCCTACTTACACCTCTTCCATCTCCAGGTCTGCTCGCTAGAGAGATTTCGCTCCCTGCAGGACAAGCTGGTGCTCTTGGATGAAGCCGTGGCAGCGCATGATGGGAATGTCATTACAGCTGTGAGTCCTGCTGGGGCCATACAGGACTGGGGACTTCCTGGGTGACCTACAGAGGGTGCTTGTGTGGATGCAGTCAGTTGGGCACCTAATCTTGCAAGATGGGGGATTGTTCTTTACTTAAAACCAAGAATTTACTAAAAAGCATTGAAGCTTAAAACTGGGAAGCTCCATAGTCCTGCTGGCTTTCCTGTCACTCTGCAGAATTCATGTCAGGTTAATAACAAGGAACCTGATCCTTCAGCCTTACAGATCTTTGCAGTAACTTCTTGAAGGCCGAGGTTTAATCTGCTCATTGCAGTGCAGAAGATTTGAGGGGCCTCTCCAGTTTATCTAGCTTGGAAAGTATCAGACAGCAGATGGGATGGTGTCAGTTTCCCTCACCCAGATCTTTTAAGCCCTTGGGTCTCTCATGGAAAGGTTTTTCTTTGTAAATTTTGATCTCACTTGCCTAGGAGCTTAGGCAGGAATCCAGGCAGCTGTGACCCTGGCTCACTGCTTGTCCTGTATTTAATGGGCAGCAGAATTCAGTGCTGTACGAGCTGTGTCTTCAGAGGCCCTTTGCAAAAGCTTCCCCAGGCCTTGACCAGTTTGCTGTCTGTCTGTCTTAATTCTGGTAAAGACTGATCTGCTCAGCTGACAGCTGCTTCTCTGTGCTCACAGGTCCTGATATTCTTGAAACGGACACTAAGGAGAGGTAAGTGTGACCGAGGCCAGGGTTTCTATACTGTGTTTCATTTAAGGGCGGAGGGGATGCAAGTCACAAAGAGAGCGTCTGGAGTATCGCTGCTTTACTGAGCATATAATATTTTTGCTGCAAGTGTAACTTGGGAGGGGGGATGGTGATACCCATGAAGGCCCCAGGAAGGAGCTTTAAGCAGTGGTCGGTGGTAATGGTGATGGGGTGAATGAAAATGAATCTGTAGGGGTAGCACACTGCAGTGAACGCAGCTGGCAGCCTAGTGAACGGGCTCTTGTCCTGCGCCCTAGCTTTCAAGGCTGTGCGTTGAGATGGGATAAGGTTGTTGAGTCCTGCCAGTGGCTTGCAGCCCTGTGCGCCACGCTTGCCCTCTGACTTGGTAGGGCTAACTTACTTTACCCACCTGTATGCCATCTTTCTGTCCTGTAGAGATCTTGTTTCAGGAGCTGGAGGTGCGGCAGGTGGCCTTGTGTCATCTGATCCATTTCCTCAAAGAGACGGGTGAGCAGAAGTTGCTTCTGGATCTGCTCAGGTGAGGCTCTTGCCCAGCCTTGCGGCCAGGCTGAGCACGCTACTTGGAACCTGCTTCCAGGTTCATGCTTGCTCATTCCCTTTTGCAGGTTCCTAGACAGGACGGAGGAAGTTGCTGTGAGTATTCCCAGGAGTAGAAGCTCCCTTTCCTCAGAGAAGAGGGAGTGTGGTGGGCAGGGGGAGGCTGGCTGCAGGGTGTCTGGTAGTCAGGAGAGAGCTTTGCATCCCCATTTTGCCTTCTGAAGTCCTGTATCATTCAAATCCATGAGAACAGACTCTGCTTCTTTTCCCTCTCCCTCCAGCTGTCCCAGTACCGGGAGCATCTGAACATCCAGGATGTAGAAAAAAGGAGGGAATTTCTGAAAGGCTGCATTGGGTAAGAAAATATGCAAGAGGGAGGGTGGGAGGAAGGGTGGGTGCTTCACAGAAGGTGGTAGTAAAGCAAACTAGACCTCTGTCCCAGTGCCACAGCTTGCGCAGTTAGAGAGCCGATGTTGGTTTTGCCTCAGTGGGAGGGGGGTGGTGTGGGCACAGCGTAGAGCAGAGAGGAAGGGTTTGTGCTGATCACTAGCCTAGCAGCTTTTGCTGCTTAAGTGGGGGCAAAGATGCTTCAGGGACCTTCTGATCATTGACCCTTCAGGTTGTGAAGGATGAAAGCTTGGGTGCCTGAGCACTTGAGGAAATTGGTAGCATCAGCTTTTGGTGGTTCTGAGAGAGATGCCACACCACTTTTCCTTCTCTGGAGCCTGTCTAGGAGAAAACCAATTGGAGAGGGCAGTGGGGCAGGAGCTTGAGTACCTTCTAGCCACTCAGGCTGGGGAGAATGGGAGGTGTTCCCCACATCTCTCTCTGTGAGGAGTGTGTTTGGGAGAGAAGAGCATCCTTTGAACTGTACTGTGCGAAGAGCTGCTGACAGTGTCTCCTTCCTCCGTGTCTGGCCAGGCTGCCATTTTCAGCTGAGGATACCTCCCACATCCAAGACCATTATACCCTGTTGGAGCGACAGATCATCATTGAGGTATGAAATCTTCTCTGCTGTTCGGGGATGACTGGGACAAGCTGAGAGATCACTATCTGTCCTTCACGCTTACCCCTTTGGATCTAACCAGCCTGCCCTGGCTAGTGGAGTTTAACTGCTGTCCAAGCTGCTCTGCCAAGCACATGTGAAGTACCAGGCACACGTGAAATGCCAGACCTGAGACTTCATGGCGTGTTGAGGCTGTGATCTCCCCAGGTCTCTACCCCACAGTTAGGTCAGGCAGTTGCCCTAGCTTTTGTTCACCCCCTCTGTCTTCTTGTTCCCACAGGCCAACGATCGGCACTTGGAGACAGCCGGGCAGTCAGAGGTATTTCGGAAATATCCTCGCAAGGCTTCAATTCTCAACATGCCACTAGTGACCACCCTCTTCTATTCATGCTTCTACCACTATGGAGAAGCTGAGGTGAGGATGAAAAGAGAGTGGGAGAAGGGTTACATCTCATCCCTGTAGCCCTCAATATGCAGGGTGGTTAAGCTGGGTTGTGTTAAGGAAAGAAGGGGAGGGAGGTCATATTTCATCCCTCAGAGAGACCTAGTGGAACTCAGTGCCCTTTGTCCACCTGGGACGAGTTTGGAGTTTTCTTTTGTGCTCTAAGAAGAAAGAGACATTCGAGCTGGGACAGCCTGTCAGGGAGTTGCCTCCTAGAAACCACTATCTTTCACTTCTGGCTCGAAGGAGCCCAAATTAGCCCTTAATCCCTGAAGGGATTGTAAGGCTGAGCTGTGTGATACTGGTCTTGGAAGTGCTGGAGGTGCACCAGTTGAGGCTGTAGGGGAAACCAAACCAGAGAGCTAATGGCATGGGATAGTTGCTCTCCTCTGCCAGCTGTTTCCTCCTGTAGTGCTGTCAGGAGCAAAAAGCAGTAAAAACCTGGGGAGATTAACGCTGTGTGAGCCAAGTGCCTTACAACAGGGGTCTGGACCTCTCCCGGAGCCTGTTGTCCTGAGTTTCACTGACTTGTCTGCTCTCTCTAGGGAACGTTCAGCAGCCCGATCAACCTGAAGAAAACTTTTAAAGTACGTGAGTCTCCTGCTGTTGTGGAAGCTGAAAATGTGGGCAGCCAAATTGTATTTAGTGAGGGGGCTGGGTAGGAGGAGTTTGAGGGGCTCCTTCAGCAGGGCCATTCTGGAGGCTCAGAAGGGCAAGTGGGAGCCATGTGGAGGCTTTCACTGGGTGCACCCTGGCTGCAGCAGCACTTGCAAATCTCCACCTCCTGCTCTCTGCAGTGAAGGCCCTGGCCTCAGGCAGCATCTCACCTCCTTGCCTGGCTGTTGGTGTGGGTCCTGACAGGGCTGGGAGCAGATGCTGTTCCTGTCCCACCCACACAGGCCCCCTGAGCTGTGCTAGCACTCTGACTGCAGCTTTCTGCCTTGCAGATTCCTGATAAGCAGTATGTGCTGACTGCTCTGGCTGCCCGTGCCAAGCTGCGAGCCTGGAATGACGTGGATGCCCTCTTCACCACCAAGGTGAGCTGCAGAAAGCCTTGCTGGGGTCTCAGTTCCAAGTACTGAGATCTACAACTGATAGCTGGCTTGTTCTGGAGTTACTGGACAGACTGATTTTATTTCAAGCAGAGCCCAGCACCTCTGCTGCAGGGTGTTGGAATCGTTCCTCCTCTCCCTGCCTGAGACCTACGCTGGGCCTGGCTTGGCTGCAACAAGGTCAGGGTAGGGGCCTGCCCTCCTGCTCTGTTACCAAAGGCTTCGCAGCCAACCTGCGCCCAACCACTGCATGAAGGGCTCTGCCAGTGGTGCGTGTTGTGGCTGGTGGCATACACTGCTGGCAGTGGGGAAAAACATTTTCCTGTGGCTGGAGGGATTGTCCTTTAAGGACTAACGTAGGGTTTGGCTCTCATTTCAGAACTGGCTGGGCTACACCAAGAAGAAGGCACCTATTGGCTTCCACCGGGTGGTGGAGATCTTGCAGAGGAACAATGCTCCTGTGCAGGTCATCAAGGAACTACTGCTTATGTTTTCCTGCTCTTGTTGGGATTTGGGGTGTGAATGATTCCCAAGTGAGCTGACTCCTAGCTGGGAGTGGAAGAATGGCTTGCTGAGCTGCATCAACAGGAATGTGGGTGGTAACGAGGACCCCCTCGGTCTGACTGCAAGGGGGACAGCAGTCCTGAAGTTGCCTGGGGGCTCTCCCCACGTTGCACTGCCACCTTCATTTGGTACATTAACTTTTCTTATGCTTAATGTGGCTGGCAGTGGTTAACCTGATCCATGGGAACGAGGTAACCTAGGACTCTGAGCTTTGTGAGCAAAGTGTTACTGCCTCTGGGGTCCTGAGCAGTCTTGACCTGGTCACTTGCTGCCTTAGGAAGGAAGGGGTCACGTCTGTGTGACCAGCAACCTTGGAAGGTTTTGTGACTGGAGTGAGAGAACGAGGCAGGAGGTACCTGCGGAAGGGAGCTGAGACACAATTCCTTGCCTCCCAGGTGCTGCAGGAGTACGTGCGTCTAGTGGAGGATGTGGAGACGCGGTTGAACCTCGCCACCAAGTACAAGTGCCATGATGTTGTCATTGAGGTAGGTCCTTGCTCTCTGTGAAGAGGTGGGACAAAGAGCCTGCTTTTTCCCCCTGGCTCTCCCATGCTCTGCCATGTGCCTCTGGTGTCAGGCACCCGGTGGTGTTTGTGTATCCCCGGGGCCTGGGAGCAGTGATGTGATTCCCAGTTAATCCAAGTGAGCCAGAAGAGTGGCTCCTAGCACTTCCGCTGTAGAATTATGCTGTAGTGGGAACTTGAGGGGGGATTGAAGAGTTGCCCCGCTCATCTGCCAGGCACCATCTGACTGTGCAAGTGTCCTCTTCACCCCACTGGGTGCTGGTTTTGCTGTTTATCTAGACGTACAGGGATCTGAAGGATCGCATCCAGCTGACAGCGTATAAATGCAAGGTGGAGCGAGGCTCTGTGGAAGAAGAGAAGATTAACAGCATTCTCAGCAACATGGTAAGAAACACCTACTTTTTCTTCCAGAGACTCTCAGCAGCATGGGCTGTAGGTTAGGTGTAAGGGCATGACTGCCCTACATACTTTTGTCCCTGCTGGGAAGCTAATCTTTGTTTGGGGTTGCTTTCAGGGGAGGAATGAGGGGTGAAACTGATAGAAATAGCACCCTCCGGCCTAGCTGTCCTTGTCAGGGATTGGGACTTGCTAACTTGTCCCCTGAGGGGTCTGTGTTCGGCACTGATGTTAGTGATGTCTCCTTCTCTCTTTTAGCAAATCCGATGGAAGAACTGAGCACCTGTGAAGCAGCCTGCTGGGCCCTTGCCTTGCCAGTGAAAGAGGAAACTTCAGAGGCCAGTCCAGTGCCAACAGAGCAACTCTGTTACTACTCATTGCATGATCAACGTTCATCAGTGACAACGGGTGCCCATGGCTCATGGGACAGTGGCATTCAGGCTGGTGGAAGGCTGCTCCAGTGTCGCCAGCGAAACCATGGTACTGACCCACCAGGGCTGATTCTTTTTGGAATCTGAATTTCTTTGACTTGGCCGTAAGCTTTTGTTTACGGAGGGAAGTTTCTGGGCGCAGCAAGGTTATGTTTGTTCTAGGCGGTGCCTGGGCTTATCCTTGCAAGAGGAACAGGTCAGTCACACTCGTGGGTCTCTCCACCAGACAGCGCTGACCAGTCCCAGCACACTCCAGCTGGCTTGGGCATCACCAGTCCTGGCTGTGGCTGGAGTAAAGCCTACTGGACTGTGTTCTCCCTGCATCAAGGAGCATGCTGGGGGAAAAGACCAGCTGCACCTTAAAGCTCAATGGTTTTGTTGATTTGTTCTGGCTCACCCTAGGAAAAGAGGTGTTGTATGAGCTCCTGCAGAGAGCCGGGACAGTAGCCCCTGCCAGTTCCCTGGTGCTGGCACTCTGCAGCTCTTGGAAGATCCCTTTGTCAGGGAAGAACAGGCATCTGGTGTGGAGCTGGTCAGAGCCCTGCTGGGTTGGATGGAGGGCAGGGAAGGAACCCTCGCAGTTGGCACAAACCTGCTGGCCCCAGCAGCTCTTTTCTTGGAGAGCATTAAGCCGGGAAGGATTGAATTGCACTTTCTCAGAAACACAACTCCTCAGGCAACTGCTGGCTTCCTCCTTCCAGACCTCACTTTGATTCCTTAAATAAAGCTGTCTCTTTCTCCTTGGGCTGTATTTCCTTCCCACACTGAGCACTTTGTCACTCTGCGTGCTAATCCTGAGCAATTCATCACACCTCCCACACACTGAGTACACAGGGTGTTTCCGCAGGTCCTGAGGTGCACAGCGCGTGGCACCGTGGGGCGGCTTTGCTTGCAGCAGCACCTCATTTCGCACCTTCAGGGCCATCAGCCCAGAGAAATTCGTTTTAGTGTTACAGGAGGGTTTGGTGGTCACATGAAGATGAAGGTTGTACATAGCGGTGTACCTGCACTCTCAGTGGTTTTTCTGTTGGTGTTTGGGATTCTTTTCTCATGGGATCGTTTAGGTTGGAAGGGACCTACTGATCATCTAATCCGATCCTGCTCAAGCAGGGCTGCCTGGAACAGGCAGAACAGGTCTGTGTCTGTTTGGGTTTTCGGTACCTCCGTAGATGGAAGCAACTCAGCTCTGGGCAACCTGTTCCTGAATTTGACCACCCTCACAGTTAAAAGGTGTTTTCCTGCTTTCAGATGGATCTTTCAGTTTGTGCCCGTGGCCTCTTCTTGCCACTGGGCACCTCAGAGGAGTCCAGGTCCCTTCATTCCCTCTCATCAGACACACATTGATAAGATCCCCCCTGAGCTTGCTCCAGGTTGAACAGTCCTAGCTCTCTGCCTCTCCTCGTAAATGAGATGCTCCAGTCCCTTAGTCATCTTAGTGGACCTTTGCTGGACTCTCTCCAGTGTGTCCATGTCTCTTTTGTACAGAGGAGCCCAGAACTGGACATGGCACTTGGGATTTAGAGCAGAAGGATCACCTTTCTTAACATGTGGGGAGCGTTCATCCTAAGGCAACCCAGGATGATGCTGTTGGCTTGGGTAAGGTCTGCTGCCCGGCTCTCCCACATGCCCCAGGCCAGGGTGTTGCTTGGTTGCAGGAGTTGGAACGGTGTCACTGCTTGGGATTTACGTTGGGGAGCAACAGGAGACGTGAGCTTCTCGCTGTCAGTAAAATGTGCTGGCTGGGTGGCATAGTCATGTCGGGGAGAAACCTGGATGTGCCAAGCTCTTCCCAAACTGCTGCAGCTTTACTGAGCTGAAGTGTGGCACAGGCACATCACTGGTCATTCTGGTGTTGGTCTGAACAGCGTGACTGTGTCACTGGGAGGACAGGGGAAGGTGGCTGGTCTCTAGAGAGTTTCTGGCGTGGTTCACACCAGCACTGTATGAAGTTAAGCATTACATAGGTGTTCCTACACAGTGCCACAGTTTGTTACCTTTATATCTGGTTCTGATGGTTAAAAACTCACTATTTGAACCCACGCTTGTTGGTCACTGGACATCTGCATTTGTATAAGCTCACTGTCAGTCAGTCTTAAATCACTTGGACTCGTTTTCCCCTGAGAAAACCAGGGAATGAAGATTGTTCCTAGCACCAAATTGGTGTTTCATCCCAGAAACTTCGTAGTGCCCAATGCCAGTGATTTGTTCCTGCCACTAGTCTGTATGATTTATAGTGAGCCGGTTGTCCTCCACCAGCATGCGCTGTCCCACATCCCCTTTTGGCAGCCGCCTCTGCTGTCTCTAGTCTCTGCTCCTCGTGCTGGCTTGTCCCTGAGCTCGGCCATCGCGTGGGTTGATGTGTCTGCCAGGCATTGTCCCGTAATTGTGGAGCCACTTCACGGCTAGCGGCGTTAGCCTCGGCATGGGTGGTGTGTTTTGGCACGGGGGCACCGTGCTCCCAGGGTCTACCCCCAAGCCCCACAGATGCTGTGCTTTCCAGGCTGCAGACACCAGCCTCTGCCTCTCTGGCAATCCCATTGGAGAGCAGTGAGTTGGGCTGGATGCAAGGAGTGGGCTTGGTATGTGCTATCCAGACACGTGGCATGGCACCCTTCCTGGAAGGGTGGTCTGGGGAAACTGTGGCTCATGCTGGGCTGATGCCAGCTTCCCTGCTTCTCCAGGGAGAGCGAGATGGAGAAGGGTTTGCTGACTTCCTTGGGGGACAGCCACAGTCTGAGGGTTGGGATTATTGGTGGGAGCCACCTTGGGAAGCAGCTGGCCGGAGAATGGCTCCGCGCTCCACGCTCTGGTATCCGTGTTTCCACCAGGCGCTGTGAGAGCCTGGGTGAACGCTCCCCAGCGTGGGCCTGGAACTGCACTTACGTGGACTTCTGACTGCACTTTTTTCATAGTGCTTCAGGCAGAACTCACTCAATAATGCTTTTCTGCCAAAGAATATTGAAGGTATGGAAACTCCCGCTTTTTTATTGGGAAGCAGAGGATGCTGTTGCAGAAAAGATCTTTATTGGGTTGGAAACCCACTGTCTGCCAGACATTACTTCAGTAGTTTGCTTTTTTGTACCAGTCGCGTCTGAGTGTGGTGGAGACATTAACCCTGTTTGTTAACGACTGGCTGCTTTAAGGCTCGTTTTCATTTAGTCCCCCCCCCATTTCTGTGGCTCTTCAAAGTTCTCTTTGTCCTTTGCCAAGAGCCTGGTGGGTGACTGACACTCCAGGTTGTTAAATATTCCCCCAACAGAGAAAACATCTTCCCAGTAGAGCAGCAGTGCTGAAACGAAGATGCCCCTCTCCTTGTTTCATGGCTGCAGGGTCAGTTATAGCAGACAAGCTTCTCGCTGGGCTCTGAATGCCCAGCCAGGAGAGGAGATCAGCCTGCAGCAACTGTTCGCATACAAACTGTCAACTGCCCCGACAAGTGGGGAGAACGGTCCTCCAGGGAGATGCTTGGAACAATGAAATCCGTTTTCTAATCATCCCAGGGCAGAGAGGAAGCAGGGATTATTAAATGGCTTTTTATAGATACTGAAAACTAGCCAGATTCCCGTGGCTCGGCTGTTTCAGCAAGAGGCTTTAAATCAGCCTGCGTGAACCGAGGCCGGAGCTGAGGCAGCTGAGCTCTCGGCGTGTTTATTCCTGGCAGAGAGGCTGCCTGCTTCGTGTCACTCTGCTCCTGCCCTCTGCCATGTAGGAACGGGGGTGGGCAGCAGGCAAAGCCCCTCCATGCCACTTCGGGCAGGCAAAACGGGACGCGTGGCTTCAGAGCCTGCACGTGCTGCTGTGGTTTGGGACCTCAGGGGGCAAGCACAGCGCGCACAATGTCATTGTGAAACTTCACTGCGAACCTTGTCTCCGTTGTCACTTCCCCAAGTCCCCAGCTGCTGGAATCACGGGGCTTCAGAGGCTCAGCTTCCTGTCTGTCTACAAGAAGTTGTGGACTTTGTGGCTATAAACCGGAAAACATGATCCAAAGGAGTCAAGGGAGCTCTGGATGGCCCACAATGCTGGCATTGAAACCCTGCTCCTGCCAGGGCCTCGGGTTGTTGCTGCAAGGTAGCCTGTTGGGAGGTGGCGCAGGGAACACGGTGCAAAGAAGCAGCCTGCAGTCTTCGCCATCAAAACAGCAAAGCCAGCGCATCGTGTGCCGCCGTAGCTCGCCCGAGGGCTTTGAGTGCGGGGTATGACCTGTACCCCCTGCTCCTGACCCCCGGGGTGCCCAGCCCCTGCGGTCACGCCAGTCCTGGCCTCCTGCTGAGGTGAGGGCCTAACGTGACGCTGCTCTTCCTGCTGTGTGCGAGGCTCTTCACTGGTGGAGGTTTAGAGATCCCACAAAGGATGACTGCTTCTGCCTCCTTACCTGCTAAACCTGGGTGATGCTGGCTGCCGATTGCAGGGCTGAGGGAGGGCAGGCAAGTAGTGGGGATCCAGCTGGAGAGGGAAGAGGAGAGGAAAAGATAGCTGAGACCTTGCTTGAAGGATTCTGACTGCAGTGGGGAGGGCCCTGGACCTTGACATGTTCCTGTGCCACTGCCGTTGTGGTATGAGCTATGTGTACTGGGTTGATTTTTACACACACACACCCCTTTTTTTTAAACAGACCATTACCTGGCAAAATTAACAACCCTACTGTGGCCATCTCTCCACTGGCAGTGTTAAGGCCCCTGGATTAACTTGAAGACAAGGCAGAGAGCATCCATCAGGTAGGAAGAGCCTTTCTTGCTGGCTAAGACCGCTGTCAGAAAGGAGTCGTCGTAAGAAACGTTAATGGGATGAATCCCAGCAGCTGTTGACTCAACCTCGGATGGTGCAGTGGGATATTCCCGGTGGCTCCTTCCGAGGTTCCCTTCCTTAAAACCCCGCCCGTGTCATGCGGCAACCGCTGCGCCCGGGCTGGAGCATCCTCCCCCTCAGCTCATTTCGGCTGCCTCCGCTCCCTGGTGGAAGCAGCTCCGCCACCGCAGTGCCAGGGCTCGCCTTGGGCTGGGAGAGCGGGGGCCGAGCGGCCGGCCCTGGCTGCTGAGCAGGCATTGGGCCCCAGCAGAGCCCGAGGGAGCGGCTCTTGCTGCCTGAACCGGGCAGCAGTTGGGGACAGTTGCCCTCGGCGGTTCCCCTGCTCGTGCAATTCCAGGCTGGGCCGGCGGTGATGGTGTTAGCTGGGAGTGCTGTTTTGGGAAGAAAGCCCTCCCAGGGAAACCCAGCTAAAGCTGGAGTGGAAATCCATGCGTGGAAGGGGACAGTCATGCACAAGAAATGGATGGGCAAAATGACGCCGTGTGTGTCTCCTTCGCCAGTTTCTCTGATGAGCGCCCCGGGGCTCACCCCTTCTTTCGGGAGAACTGCTTTCCATGGACCTGCCGCCAGCTCGGCAAGAGCTACCGTTTCCCTTTGTGCCACAAGAGTAGCTCTGAGGCTGAATCGGTGAGCAGGAGCCAAGATACCTTCCTGAGCAAGAACACCGTCCAAACTCAGGCGTGACTGTCCTGGTGGGTGGGAAGATGCTGAACTGTGTGTTGCCCTTAGGACTAGGCACCTGACAGGGAAGATTGCCATAGCTGATCAGCAACAAAAAACCTGGACTGTCATCCCCCTGTTATTTTGTCCATGGTTCCTGTTCAGCTGCTTATCAGGGTTCCCTAAAACCACTGAGCAGGACTGGGCACTGGATGCAGGAAAAGAAATTCCTATGGGAAAGTTTAGAGGACAGTTCTTATGGGTAACAAACTTAGGGTGGTTTATGGACTAGACTACTGAGGATGTTAAGTCAGAGGAACAGTGCTGGAAGGAAAGGACTCCTGCTTGTGTCCAGGGCCGTTAGGCTCAGTTTGCTCTGCGTGGCAGAGTAATGCCTGGAGCACTTCAGATTCAAGTCTCCAAGTCTGTTTCTCAAAGATCCAAGAAATAGACTCGTAGTCAGACACTGAAGAAATCCATTCTTTATTAAATTATTAGCAAGCTGCTTCAGACTGTTATTATCCATACACGTTTCCACTTGTTTTCTTTTCCCAGAATGTTCCCCTGGTTTGACCTGACAGCTGCACAACTGAGAGTCTCCCTGTAGCCAGCTGCTAGAAAAGAGTGAGCTTGTCCGGTGCCGCCTTGCTCTGCTACACCAGGCATCCTCAGGAGACTGGGCTACAAAGCAACGTGGGCTGATCAGCACCAAGACAGCTTTTACTTCAGCTGTAGCGGAGCCTGCTGCGACGCTGGATGACAAGTCTCCGTTCTCCACAGCTGCCTCCAACATTTTCTCAGGAATTCCCGAGGAAACTGCTGACTGATTATAAATTGTCCTAAACTCAAAGGAAGCCCATGGCAGAATACTATGCTGAGGTCTCATCCCAGCCCCCTCATGGGACTGAGGGCTGCAAGAACCAGCACTGTTTGCTCTTGGACTCTTTAAACTACTCCAGCCAATAACCCTACGCACACATTTGCTGCTACAGGTTTCACTCTCTAGACCACTCAGCTAATGTGCTTCTCCCTGGCTGCCTGAGTCTTGCTTTTATTTTAGTCTGAATTTGCTTATTACATACTCATCTTGGCCTACAGACTGCTTCAGTTCCACCGGGTTTCTATTGCAGTTTCCATCGAAAACTGAATTACAGAACCAAATTACAGTTATGCCGTAGTGGTTACAGCTTTGGCGTAAATAACTAAGCACGACGGGGTCGAATCGTAAGGGTTTTTTATTTTTCCCTGGGGAATTTTGAGGAAGCCATTGATGCCAGACAAAATAGTAATGATTCAGTTAGGGGCACTCTTTCTGTTGAGCCAGGCGTTAAGCAGCACTTATTCTTGCTTCCTAGCTGGTGATAGTGCACACCACCACAGACTATGTGATACTTCTCTCAAGGAAAAAGGAGGTAAAAAGGATTTGCTGTCCAAATCCACCCAGAACAAAGCATTTTTCATTCCCTAAATTCTCTAGTTCAGCTGACAGTATTCTCTTACACTTCCTGCCCTCATGTATTTTGTTTCACTACTGTTTTCTATGATAAACCGCTGCCTGGTTTTCCCTCACAGGAGATCATTTCTCTGGCGAGGGCAGGGATTAGCTGGGTGTGTTGTTTAGCCAGGCCCCCCACTTAATTACGATTGCCAACAGCATCTGGCACCGTGCCTCTACACTGCTCACTGCATATGCCATTTAGCTTACATCTGGGCTTTACAGTGAGCCCAGTCTGCAGTCACTAAAGCCAGGGAGAACACTTGAGCTGCAGGGAAGTTGCCATCAATCACCGGTAATTAAAATATGTCTGCAGTTGTTTTTTGGTCTTTTTAATCAACTCTGAAGCAGAGGTGGTACAACAAAGGTGTAAATACAGTGAGCCTAATCCCGCCTCTGGATGCCCTGCGATTTGGGGAGAGCATCCGCTTCTACCCCAGCCTGGGCTTGTTGCAAAGGAGGAACTGTAGTATAGGCCTCCAATCCTGCTTCTCGGATAAACTGTGCGAAAGTGAGGGCATCTGCTTTCTTTCCTGACTGGGACTTTCGCTCCAGGAAGAGACCCATGTTGTCCCTGTATGGGAGGGCAATGGATCTGTTGAAGAGAGGCTCCTCAGTCCCCAGCAACTCTCGCACGTGCTGTGAAATCTCCTGAAATACAAGACAAAAATACCAGAAATTCTCATTTCACAGGGCAACAGCTAATACCATTCATTTTGTGTCAGAGCAGCAGGAAAGAAGAACTGAATTTCTGAATTTTGGAACAGTTTCACACTAGAAGCTGCAACTCAAGAGGGATCTGAACCCCTAAGCCCTGCGTGACATTGTGAAAGCAGAGCAGACCACCCATTCTCTAGATTTACTGCGGGGGATGGCATCACATCTGGTCTCTTGGTGGCACAAATAGCTCCGCTTTCATCTTTGCACTTGCAGAACAAACAAGTTACGGGTGAATGAGCTGGAGTCAATTCTGCCTGGTGCAAAACCACTGCTGTTTGCTAAGTTGCATTGTCAACAACAGAGTCTATACACAGAAGAGGTGCAGAAACTAATTAAACCAATACGCCATACTGTTTATTAGGAAGAAGAAGTGTGATGGGCTGGCTGAGCCAGCTGGACCTGGACCCGGACTCGTCAGTGAACAGAGCCTTGCCATTATTTTTGAAGTCACTCCTGAGCATGTAACCTTCTGATTTGACTGAAGCTTCGAAACACAATTCACAAGGTTTTACTGGCCTTTCACAACATTTGCTCAACACCTTCCCCCAACTTCGGCTTGATTTGGAAGAGAAGTACCCGACTGTGTGATATCAAGTGAACACCGGGCTAGTATGCTCAGTGGTTTTGATATTTAAAATAATAAATGGAATTAAAACCAGCAATAACTTCATTTGTCCACGCTGCACAGCTTCCACGTAATTCACTGTGCAGTTCTCTACCAAGCTGCCATTTCCCCTACGTCACAAACCATTTTTATCTCACTGAGCTGATGCTATCACATTTATTTCTATAGTAACTATCTCAGTTTCACCTTTAATTGATATTTCTTGTTGGGAAGCTGATGTGCCCAGGATTATGGCTTTAACTGTGCACCTGCTTTGGTACACCCTTCCAGAAAGATCCAAAGGGCCAGATCCTGCTCAGAGCTCTGCATGCTTGCATTGTCAAAGTTCTCTCAAACACAAGTAACTACCAGGATATGGCATGATCTTCAAGAACATCTAGGTTCCTCTGAAGTCGGAGATGTTCCAAATTCACTGGCGAGCTTTGGAAAACATTACAGAGACAGCCTCATTTCCAAGCTGCAGCATGCTGGCTATCACTTATCCTAGCCCTGAGTAATTTCAGTTTCTACAGGAGGAAGAACGGGTTACAGTTGATATATCCAACCAGTGGCTGAATGTTTCTCAGCAGTTAAACTACTACCGTAGATATAGATCCCTATATCCCAACGTGAAGGTGAGGCTGACAAAGCCTATAAAATTCTTGTCATCTCTGGGAAGTGCAAACGAATATACAGGCTGTATCTGCTTGCACTACAAATACTCCTGAAGGGCTGCTGCCTGAGAAACAGAGCTCTGCAATTTAATGCCTTCTCCTCCAACCAACAGGCAGTAGTCAAAGTTTTGGTGGCACATTTTGTTTCAAACAGTTACAATGGATTGTGCAGCCAGACAGAACTGTGGTGAAGTTGCTTTTTGGTGCTCTAGAATAAAACAAGCAGTGTTCAGACACTACTCGTTGGAGCATAGATTTTTTTTCTCTTCCTGGTTATTTGAACTTCTACATTGTGTCCTCTGGGGAAAGCAACTTTAAATCATGATGTGAAACAAATTATTTGGCTCTGTAAACGCAGCCCTGAGTCCCTATGTTTTCTATTAGGGAAGGGAAGGAGAGTAATGAAATTTAGATCGACTTGCTTATTTTCTGAACCATCAGGGAGCTTTGGAAGGCCAGAGTGTAGCTCCAAACTTCAGCCTCCTTAGCTTACCTATTGGTGTAACGTGGGTTTGAAAGGAAAATGACCAGGCAATTACGTGTTTATAAAATGAGGAAGAGACAGAGATGGTTTTTATGTTCAGCAAAGAGTAGAACAAGGAAGTAATAATGAGTCGCCCTTCTGCTGCTTGACATCCATGACTTAATTGCTGCAGGTCAAATCTGACTAGGTTTTTAGAAGCTCTATAAATCAGTAAGTGGAAAATTACCAAAGAGAAACTCTGAGGGGTATCTAAGAAAGGGGCATGCATCTTGCTAAGCCATTTCATGGGGCAAGAGGAGGAACGTAGCCTTAAAAGACAGGCTCAGCACTTGTGATGCACTTACGGCGTCCCGGGGAGGAAGCCTGCGATTTCCAGCCGGCTAAGGATTTACGCTTGGAAAATTTGGTTGGCCGGTTTCAGCCTTACTCGTGGAATAAGGAGTGTGGCCGGGCGGACAGCGTGCAGCCCGGCTGAGCAGCAAGGGGCCGCGCTGGGCT
>NW_010255727.1:0-1373 GCF_000690775.1 Eurypyga helias | reverse complement strand
CAAAGCAGCTAACACAGGAGTCGGGAGTGTTAGCAAGTGTTCGGTAGTAAACGAGAGAGGGTAAGGGAGAGAGTCTCTGCCCTGAGCATGATGTACTGTGATATGAAGCCTGAACTGTGTGTCCCCTACACTGCCTGTAGCGAGACAGCGAGAGCTGGGAATGCAGCTGCAGTATCAGAAGTGGAGAAAGACCCTGAATTCAGTGCAGGCATTCCCCAGTACCAGCTAAGAACTTATCAGTGCTGCTCTCTGCATCCAGGAACACATCTTCCTAGCAGCCCTGCTAAAGAGATTTAACTCTTTCCTGACTGAATCCAGTACAGTAACCAACGGTAGAAGATGTTTGATTCCAAGGAATTTTTTGTTTTAAAAACGGATCATGTTTTAGCTGGAGAATTTATCTCTGCTTGCTGTAGGTAACTGTTTGGTGCCATTTAATGAGTTAGAGGACTTTTTTTAGGGTATGACTGTAAAGATAATGGAACTACAGTGGAGTAGCAGCATTTTCTATGTGCTTCAAACAAGGAGTGGGAATTACAAATTCTACTGCAAATTTGCTATAATTCATTCCTGATTTAATACCAAGCAATAAAGTAACTGATATGATAGCTGAATATTTCCAAACTGCTGTCAGCAGCTAGTCATTGCACAATGACTAGCAATGTTCCCTGAAAGTGTGTGGGTTTTGAGAAAATGCTAAGAAGGTGTTAGGCTGAAATGTCATATTTTGCCATATTTTCTTTTGCATGTGCTACCTAACTGGGTTTTTCCCACTGGTAGCAATACTGATCACTCAAACTTCCCATCTAACTCCTGAAAAACCTGAACACCTGAATGTGTTTTGCCAGCTTGGCAAGTTTAACCATCAAATTATCAAGAATTTGTAAACTGATCCAGGTGTCTATGGAAGCTACTCTTTTTATAAGCAGCAATCTTTAAATGAAAAGTAAGTATGTTCACTTGGATTATCACCGTGTTTCAATTACCAGAGATTCAGACTATTACACCTGTTGGTAAGTTGTAAACTAGTGATATAAATAAGATATAGAAATTGATAATGTATTTCCAGTTTCAGAATTTGCTCTTTCATCAGAATGAGGGCCATTACAAAGCATTAATTGAGAGTTATGCACACTAGTTCTTAGTTTCCATGCTAATCTGTGGTAAAGGTATTACCATCCTTATACCAGCAGAGGACTGGTGAGGAAGAGCCAGAACTTCATGCAATATTTAAAGTCAGGTGTACTAAAGATTTTTTTCTTTCTGATTTACTCATTACAGAGTGGTTTTTCTGGTTTTAAAATCTTTTATGTTCAACTATTCCTGTGTAACAAGGTGATAGTTTTATGAAAAAGAACTGGCTGGATGGTTGC
>NW_010255726.1:10624-19674 GCF_000690775.1 Eurypyga helias | reverse complement strand
GCCCCGGCCCGGCTGCGGGTGGCGCGGAGCGCGCGGGTCCGGAGCCTTAATGAGGCCTCGGGGCCGGCCCTGAAAAGGTTCCCGGGACGGGTTTGGGCCTTTCGTGTAACCGCCCCAACGACCTTGGCCAGGGTTTGGTTTCCCTGGGGGTGGTCGCCTGGAACGGTGAATCCCGGTTTTGCAGGGCTGGGGTGTGCTATGCCGAGAAGATGAGGGCGGCTGTTTGGTGTCGGAGAGGCATTTGCAGCCAGTAGGAAGGGAGAAAAACCTCAATTTACCTGTTAAAAAGTGCCCTTTTGCCTTTCAAAGCTGGCTTTTTTTGCCTTTTGAAATGTTTCATTATATTAATTAATGGATTAGAAGGTCTCTCTTGAGCATGTTTTCATCTCTAGGGTGCCTGTCCTTTTCCATAGAATCATAGAATCACAGAATGGTTTGGGTTGGAAGGGACCTTAAAGACCATCCAGTTCCAACCCCCCTGCCATGGGCAGGGACACCTTCCACTAGACCAGGTTGCTCCAAGCCTCATCCAGCCTGGCCTTGGACACTTCCAGGGATGGGGCATCCACAGCTTCTCTGGGCAACCTGTTCCAGTGCCTCACCACCCTCTGCGGGAAGAATTTCTTCCTGCTATCCAATCTAAACCTCCCCACTTTCAATTTAAACCCATTACCCCTTGTCCTGTCACTCCAGGCCCTTGTAAAAAGTCCCCCCCAGCTTCCTTGTAGCCCCTTCAGGCACTGGAAGGGGCTATAAGGTCTCCCCGGAGCCTTCCCTTCTCCAGGCTGAACACCCCCAACTCTCCCAGCCTGTCCCCATGGCAGAGGGGCTCCAGCCCTCGGAGCATCTCCGTGGCCTCCTCTGGACTCGCTCCAACCAGTCGATATCCTTCTGATGTTGGTGCCCCCAGAGCTGGACGCAGCACTCCAGGTGGGGGCTCACAGGAGCAGAGCAGAGGGGCAGAATCCCCTCCCTCGCCCTGCTGGCCACGCTGCTCTGGATACAGCCCAGGATACGGTTGGCTTTCTGGGCTGCCAGCGCACACGGCCGGCTCACGTTCAGTTTTTCGTCCACCAAAAATTCAGTACACTGAAAGCAGTAGCTCAGCACAGCAAGACTCTCCTTTTTTTGGCTTTTTCTCCCCACTCTGCCAAGCTTGCGACTTGCTTCTGGGACAGGAGAAGCTTGGTGAAATGCGGGTGGGATAGCACCTTCCCAAGCGAAAGCGTACGAATAGGCAGGTTCCCTGAAACTGCGGCGGGCGTTGCGCTTTAGAAGTCGCTTGTAGGCTGTAGCCTGGCGTTCCCATTTTTTCTAATAAGCAAGCTGAAGTCATAGCTTACAGACAAGCTTGAATTTCTTCAGCAGGCTCTGTTACACCCTCAATGTGGTGTTTCTGGCATAATATTAGGTTTGGGCCAATTGTTTGTATTTCTTTTTTTTCTCATGCGTTTAAATAGGAGTGGGTTTTGGTGGGTTTTTTTCCTTAAAGTTAGCATTCTCACTTTCTGCTATTCCGAGTTAGATTTGTCCCCTTTGCTTCCTCTGCTTTCTCTTCCAGACAGAGCTGTTAAACTGCTGGGAAGAACCATCCCATCAATTCTGAGGAGGACTGAAGGAGTGGATCCAAAGATAAGCCGAAGGCTTTGCATTAAACCCCAGGAAGAAAGTAAACTTCAGCCAAAAAGTAAGAGTTTCTGATAAAGAACTTGCCATGAAATATTGAGATATCCAGGCTGCAGTCACCTGACCGAGATTTTGCCCGATACGGATGCTAATATCTATGACTTTGTGAGAGGGCACTCGGTTCTTTAGGCTGAAAAACCGAGCATTCAGGTTAGCCATCAGATCCTGACGTGGAACAAAGCCAGGGGTCGGCATTTCTTCTTGTGCCAGTAACACACAGCTTGTAGCAGGTCACGAGCGCCGTATCCGATGTGTGCTGGGGCTCTTCAGCCGTGCTCTAGCTCCAATCGTTCAGCCCTGGTGTAAACCACCGGAGTTTAGGAACGTGGTACGGGGCTAAAGCGCTCCTGCAGCTTTCCGTAGTACAACCAGCTGTAGCTGTTGACAAAACCGAACGTGCTCCGCAGGAGAGCGTCGGTCTGAACCATCAGTTCATGTTTAAGTGTGGGGTTGGGCAGGTAAAGCTCGGGCCGTGAGACGTTTTCTTCACTATATATCAGACGGTTACGGTGCTCCGATGAGAATTCCCGTGTAACGGGCTCCCTTCTTGGCCTGCTGATGCTAGGTGGAAGGAGCATACGGATGTGAAGCGTTTTGCATGCTTCTGTGTTACATCAGGGAGCTGTACTGGGTGAGGCCAGAGGTCTCCTCAGCAGCGGCATGTCGCCAGCAGTGGCCGGTAAAGGAGGTTCCTCACATTTTTTGTGAGGACTGATAGGAATGGGGACCAATAGCAAGGATTTGAGGAAGAGGACAGGAACGGCTCAAACGCAGTGTTTCTCCCCTAGGCTGCCGTCCCAGGGGTGGCATCTTCGTGTTTAACAGTCCTCGACGGATCTCTTTCACGAGTTTGCCCAGGCTCTTGAAGCTGGGTGTACCTTTAGCATTCGCATCCTCTGGGAAGGAATTCCTCAGCTGAGCCGTGCTGTGAGAAAACCGTTTGAAACCGGTGCGTCCTGGTTTGGGTCTGGTGTTCCTTTCTTCAGTCAGCCTGCCAAAACAGGACCTGCTGATTGTAACCCCCGCTCCCGACAGCACTGATTCTGCGTTGTGCTGAAGGGAGCTTCAACGACTGCCTTGTCCTGGCCAGAGGTCTATGATGCTGCTTCTTACCTGGCGGCCGTTCCACGCCCGTGGTCATCCTTCCCGATTTTCCCTGTACCCGTTCCGATTGTTTCTGAGAGATCGGTACTTCACGTGTGTTTCAAAGTGCCAGTTGTGGTTTTACGCCATGGTATAACGAGGCTTTTGTGTTGGCCCGTGTTGCTGGTGGTGCTGTTGCCCTGTTTGACCGTTACTGAACATGCCAAAAACTCCGTGACGCCCCGAGGACTCATTCCTCGGTGAGAACCGTCCGTCTTGTGCACGTGAACTGGAGTTGCCTCCTGTTTATGTACGTGGGGCTTCACTGGCCACCTTGTTGGTTCTGGAGCCCTGTGGCTTTTGGCGCTCAGCCCTCTTTATGTTTCTGAATAGCTTAGTGTTGTCAGCAAACCCCGCTTCCTAGGCAATTCCCGAATTCACGAGGCAGCGCACAGCCGTACGGGATACCTCCCATTGTTGGGTTGGCATTCTGTGGGGTTTGGGGTTTTTTTTTCAGGAGGGTGGGAGAGCTGTCTATCCGTGCGCTTTGTTTGGTAGGTTTTCAAGGTGTGTTACATAGGGAAACCTTCCCGTGTTGCGTTCTGGGTGCTTTTTTACACGGAGCTTGAAAGACTGAGCTGAAAATTAAGGGTCTAACCTTTGCCTATGGTCATCTGCTTATACCTCCAGGTAAGATAAAAAACACCCCCTGGAAAAGTAAACATTCTGTCATGCGATGGTGCGGCATATTGGCTGTTTGTAGCAGTTTCACTTGATTTATTTTGGGTTTAAAATGAATTTAAACACAATAGGGAAGCTATAATATCCCAGCAGCCTAGGAAGTTTAGATGCTGGAGCAGGTTCTGTAAATTTAGAGCTACAAATGTAGAGATTGGGGGCAAGATCTGGCTTTTCTTACGTGGCCTCAGTTTAATCCTTATTTACAGGTTTGTTAGTCTGGCCGTGATACACGTTGTGTTCCCTAAGCAGCTCTAGAAGTCGTACTTAAAATTCTGCGCAGCTCACCCTAACTGGTTTCACGACGCTTGTAGTAATTAATCTTCTCTGACTGTTGGTTTTGGTGTTTGTGTGTGTGTGTTTTGGTTTTTTTAGGTCGGTCTCCTTTAAGGGTGCCTGGATACAAGCCCACAGACTGGGAGAAAAGATTTTTGTTGTGGGCAGGCCATTTCAAAAAACCAGAGGATATACCAGAGACTGTCTCGTAAGTGCCAGTTCTGAAGCTGTAAAAGAGACCTTGTCTGCGCAGGAGTAAGTTACTTGGGCGCAGCTCCGGGGTGGGGAGGCACTGGGACAGGTTGCCCAGAGAAGCTGTGGATGCCCCATCCCTGGAAGTGTCCAAGGCCAGGCTGGGTGAGCCTTGGAGCAACCTGGTCTAGTGGAAGGTGTCCCTGCCCACGGCAGGGGGGGTGGAACTAGATGGGCTGTAAGGGCCCTTCCAACCCTTGATGACCTGAGCAATTCTGTGTTGCTGAGATAATAGATCCCTTTTGATTTTTGTCTGAAGGGATGACCAGCAGCTGTCAGTTACTCCATTCGATAAACATCACAAATCAGCTCATGCTTACTCTTCTTTCTCAATCAAAAAAGCTTGCTGCAGATATTAGTGTGAGCTTTTTCTGCAGTTTATATGTCAGTCTCCTGTTGTGTGAAACTTTCATGATATAGCTATAAAATTACTGAATCATTTGAAATATTTACTGGTGAATGTCTGGAGGGCATGAGCCAACTTTCTTTACTCTTGGAATTTAAACTAACCAGCAGTGGGAAGGCTCCCTAACAAAAAATACATAGAGGCAAAATTCACCCGTTGCTGGTGGAGTCCACATGTTAGTGCTTTGCCCTGTGGGAAAAGCAGAAAGTAAAACTGCCTGTCTGAAAGGAAGAGTGAACTTGACAGCAACAGAAGGCAATTATTAGCTTAAAAACCATTCCTGGTGGTGGTGCAGGTATCTTTAAAAATATGCTTGTAATGCTTTTAAATGTATGTATTTATTTAAATTTCAAAGATGGAATAAATCTTACACTGTCTGTGTAAGCAAACTGTGTAGCTGCCCTCGGGATGCACAGCATGGGAAACAAAAATCCTCCCACGTATCTAAGTGTTTCTAAATGTGTCATAATGGATAAGTATTGTTAAAACGAGTCCTTCAGTTTTGTATCGAGTACTTTTTCTTAACGTTCCATTTGGAATACATAAAGGCGTGAAGTATTACAACGTAAATTATGCCAGTTCACGTATTTTTGCCTGCCAAACCCCCGTGTTTTTAAGGAAGCGGAGTTAGCAGTGTGACTGAAGGCGTTTCAGTGGTGTATTCAAAGGACAAACCAACTTCTCGTAAAGCTTTTGCAAGTGCAGAGGGAACGCTGGGTTTTACTTCGGCAAACAGTTCAGCCGAAGCTGAGGAGCTGATTTGGGCTTTCACGGTTCTCAAAGCTTGTTTTCCTGTTCTAAGCTGAATTCGGGGCGGGCTGTAAGGGCTCACGGTAGAAGTCAGCAGACTTGCAAGATGCGGTGATCAGAAGTAACTCCTTTATTAAACACACGTTAGTCTTAGCCACTGAACTGATGCAAATCGTGTTCAACCTGGCATATTCCAACACATCCAAGGTACTTAAGAACTCAACTAATAAAGTTTTAAAATCCTACTTCTGTGTATCTCAGCTTAATGGCAGCCTGCACCCAGTGGTTATTAGCAAAACCAAACAACCTGGAAGCTGAATCTGGTTATTAGCGTCCCGGTAGATGGACGCGTTCCGTATCATTAGAAATCTACTCAGATCAGTACTCTGAAACAGCAGTCGAATCAGTCTTGCCCTCCCCTTCGAAAACAAGACCAAAACTCTCCTCATTTCTCAGGTCCTGTGTGATTTACCACCTCGCACTGTCACGGATCCTTCATGATCTTTTTTCCTTCACGTATAAGGGTCAAAAAGTGGTAAAAGATTCCACGTGAATTCGTGTTTGTGTACAGTGATAACTTCCCAGTTCCATTAAATCCACTCTCCGTGTTAGTTTTGAGGTGAAATTACCTAGTTTGATGCATTTGTTCATGCATTTGTTCTTTCATCCCATGATGCTTTCTAGTCATCCAGTCTGTAACTTTATAACAGGCCCAACGTAACCAGCCAGACCGTTAGATCTCCCTTGAGAAGGGAGCGAGCTGCAGAAGGCCCAGGTCTTGGGTTACTGTGGAAGGCAGATCTAGAAGCGCGGTGCTTCGTCGGCCCTTCTCGCGTTGGTGTCTCCAGCACGGGCGTCAAGTTGGCTGTTACCGAGATGTTTGGCAGAAGCACCTTCCCCGTTTGACCCCACTTCAAATACACGCCGTTTAGTTTTAACTCAACGCGTGTATCGGTGGTTAAAGCCTTCCTGCTGTACTTCTCTTGTGGAAGATTTCTGGGTTTTATGAGATAACGGTGGACTAGGCAACAGGTTTCCCAGAGGAGTGGTAGAGCTACTGGTGTGGCTAGATAAGGCCCTGAATTAAATAAAAAGAGGAGTCCTCTGTCCACAGGTGGCGGTGGAAAGTTGACAATCCTCCGTGCCTCCTTAGTTTCTAACAGGTTACAGCTCTTGCAGGAGGGAATTGGTAACCACTGGTCTCTTACCAAGCTGTTTAGAATTTCTCAGGAGTATTCCATCCGGCAGCCAGTCTGTAATCCATAGCCTTTCCAAACCCTGTAGCTGAGGAAGCCTGGAAAACAAGACCTGGTGGAAAACAAGGCCTGCTGGAAAACAAAACCCTGCCATAAATTCAACCACTCTGCAGTTCAGGCAGAAAGGATTGATGCGCTGTGGTAACGCTTCCCAGGAAATGCCAGCTGTAAAGGCAGCATTGTCTCTTAACAATTAAATAACCAAAAGTTAAAGCTATCAGGCGTGTTTCCAGCCTTGAGAGGAACTCCTTCGTGAGCGCCAACCTCCCGAGGTAGCTGGGGATCGGCCTTCCCCGCTCTCGTCAGACCTTGTCGTGGCAAGAGCCCAGCGCGGTGAGGGTTATACAAGGCGACGCCGATGGCGTGCCAGGCCACGTCAAACGAGTAGCCAAACGATTGATTTGGGTCTGTGCTAATGAGCCTGTTTCTTTTATTATTTCTCGAGGATCGAAGCAATCAGAGCGGCAAAGACGACGCTGCGTGTGAGGGCCAGCTATGTCATGATCGTCCTGACGATACTGGGGTGCATAGTCATGGTGGTTAAAGGGAAGCAGGTAAGCGCAGGTTTCCCGCTGGCGAGTACAAATCGGTCATCACAGAAAGTCCTTAGTTCCACCTCTGGATTGTTAGTGCTGTCTTGTTTTGGGGTTTTTCTTCTTCGTTCAATCACTTAGTTAGAAGTAAGTCCCCCTCGTTCCCCAGAAGTGACCCTCGTTGATTAACTCCCGAGTCAGAAAAGGGTGGTGTCGCTGTTAGACCACACGTGCTTCCTTTAAGAGGGGAAAAAAAGGCTTTTTTTGTCTCAGTGCAATACTTAATTGTGCTGGTTTAACTCTTTAATTTCGCTGATGGGCTGAGAGAGTTCAGAAGGGAAGAGCACCTTCTCCTCCGTGGCTCCGGTAGGCAGGGAAATGCTCCGTGGGCCACGGGGTCCACTCAGGTCACTGCACGGACCTCCTGCAGATACCTTTCTGCACCCTGCAACTCTCACAGAACCAGTAAAGTGGAAAGAGCAAACGAGCATGTTTCTCCACAAAGGACTTCAGCCTTCTGCAGAGTCTGTCCGCAGCGAGACGGGTCAGCAATAACTCTGCTCGCTAACGGCATCAGAAAAGCACTCTTCCCTTCGCGCCGGAGGAGCAGCTTTTCTCCAATTGTTACTGCCTGTGGAATCGAAAAAGGGGTTTACGGAAAAGCTCCTGCAGACTCTGGCAAGGCACGTGGCAGAACTAGGTCTGTGATTTCATTTGCGCCGTAGGAAGACGGTAAGCGTGCAGTTTAAGATTCCAAGCGCAGCAGAGGTCAGTCTTCATTGCACGTGGTTTTTTAACACAGCTGGTGAACTGTTAACTCTCCGGTGTTTCTGTAAAGAAGCAGGGAGCCCTTTTGAACTGTTAACTCTCCGGTGTTTCTGTAAAGAGGCAGGGAGCCCTTTTTGTGTGCTGAAGCCAGGCTAAAGCCTCTCAGTAGCATTAAAGTCAAGGCATGCGGTGGTAACAGAGACCCAGTCTGCTACGTTCTTTCAGGATGACTTGGAAGCAGAAACCCCCGAGCTTAAAGCACCTGCCTGGGCAGAACCTCAGCTGCACGCTGCCTTTCCCTGAAGCAGTTCTGACTGCTGCATTCATCTCGTTTCCGTAGGCTACTGTGTTCCAGGGGGCCCTTAGCACTAGTAACAGTCCCGACGCCAGCACGCTGACGTGTGAAGCGACAGTTCCCCCCGTCACCATTCCCCCAGCAGAATGAAAAGAGTGCAGCGCTCCGAAACACAGCAGTGGAAAGTGGGTTTCCTGGCTTTAACAGAAGAGCTCAAACACTGACCATTCCCAGAACATCTCCCCCTTACGTTGGAATAGTAAGAACGCAGATGCTGGAAGGAGGAGGGCAGCTGCCTTGGGACCCTTGTGTTCACAGTGGCTGGACTCTTTACATTTTAACTTTTGTTTCCAGCACCTCTGAAGACCAGAGATGGGTACTAAATACTGACCAGAAGCACAGAATGTATCTTCTAGTGCCTTAACACGAGGGTTTGATTTATTCCCAGAGAAGTAATGAGTTTAAGCCAAAATAGTCTGTGGCTGTTTTGTTTTAACCCTCTACCTTCCTGGCATTCGAGCTGACAGAACTGTGCCTGGGTAAGGATAGGGCAAGTACTTTGTAAACTATCGATTTGAGCTTCGTTTCTGTGGCCCTTTTGGTGACACCTTCTGCTTTTCCTCTGCCATTATGTTGCAGGCTGTAAAAAGGCACGAATCTCTCGCAAGCATAAACCTGGAGAAGAAAGCTCAGTGGAGAGAGGACGCTGCTCAGAGTAAATCTGCTAAACCTTAGAGGAGGAAACGAAGCAACTGGGGAAGACACGCGGAGTCCTTTTCAGCACCAGGAGGAGAATACAGTCACATCTTTCCTGTTAGTTCTGTACTGTCATGTTCAAGAAAGAATGAATACATTATCCTGTGATCAGTAAAACCAGAAATACCTATCTTGTTTTCCTACCCACCTCTCCTTTCCTCCAATCTTTCTTCCTTGTTAGTGGAACAAGGCAAATGGGTAAAGAGGACAGACAGAGTAGGTATTTCCCACATGTGCTGTGCACAAGACTG
>NW_010255726.1:0-10581 GCF_000690775.1 Eurypyga helias | reverse complement strand
CTCCTTGACAAAGGCTTATGCTCATCACTTTAGGTTGGAAAAGACCCTGAAGATCAAGTCCAACCATTAACCTAACACTGCCAAGTCCACCACTAAACCATGTCCCTGAGCGCCACATCCACACGACTCTTAAAGCCCTCCAGGGATGGCGACTCCACCACCTCCCTGGGAAGCCCCTTCCAATGCCTGACAGCCCTTTCAGTGAAGAAATTTTCCCTAATATCCAACATAAACCTCCCCTGGCGCAATTTGAGACTGTTTCTTCTTGTCCTGTCACTTGGGAGAACAGACCAAACCCCCCGCTCTCCGCACCCTCCTTTCAGGTAGTTGTGCAGAGCGATCAGGTGTCCCCTCAGACTCCTCCTCTCCAGGCTGAACACCCCCAGCTCCCTCAGCCCCTCCTCACAGGACTTGTGCTCCAGACCCTTCCCCAGCTCCGTTCCCTTCTCCGGACACGCTCCAGCCCCTCAGTGTCTTTCTTGTCGTGAGGGGCCCAGAACTGACCCCCGGCCTCAAGGTGCGGCCTCACCAGTGCCCAGTACAGGGGGACGATCCCTGCCCTGCTCCTGCTGGCCACCCTGTTCCTGATGCCGGCCAGGATGCCGTTGGCATTGTATCACCTGCATTTCCATCATCAAAATGCTGGTAAGTTACTAGAAAGCGTGCTTACCTGTCCAAAGCCCAAGACAGGCTGGCTGCATTTGTGTAAGTGAAGGATTGCTTTTTGTGGAGAAGTGCCTGCCTCTGATGAAGAGAGAAGGGGGAAGGAAAGGGCAGTGGCAATCTGGAGAACCGCTGCGTTGTAGCTGACAACCTCATGGCTTTGAGATCAGAGCTGGTCGCAATGTGAATGTCCACGTGAATGTGAACAGAGATGAATATTTTGAGGAATATTGAGCAATAGCTTCAACCTATCCTCAGGTTTACTATTTAGAGGCACGTGAGTATGAGAAAGGCAGGCAGGCATTTCTGCTCTCTGCTGCCAGGCTTTTTCCAAACTACAATTGGATTTATTTGCGGTTTTCCCCCTTTAAATCGTCATCTGTGCTTTCATACTAATCCTCCTAAGGCTTAATATGAAACCTGCCTCAAGTTTTAGAAGCAGCAGGCCCAGTAATCCCAGCAAGAGCGACTCCCAGCAGCCCTATTTCTAGCATCCATCCCACGAGGGTCACGCGCCACTCACGCTGAACTGCCTGCCCCAACTGGAGACCAGTATTCCTCCTCCTCCCTTCAACTCATTTGGAAGGAAACACGGATTGGGACCTTCAGGGCTGTTTGAAACTGCGTTCCATCCCAGGGCTGCCTGCTAGGTGGTGCCGGGGGACACCGCAGAAGAGGTAAGAGGTGTATGTGTTCGACAGCTTCAGTTTGAACTCGGACAGTAGGAGGAAGATTACTTTTTCAACAACTTTTTCCTGTGCTACTAAAAATCAGCGCTATTGCTGAAACTACATTAAAAGCTGTAACGATGCTGAGTAAATCTTGTCTGCATACCTGGAGAAGTGAAGCAGTAAAGTACCTAGTGCAATCCTCTCCAGGCCTTTAGAGAGAGAGAAGAGCTGCTGCCATCCACTTTTCCACGAATTGCATTTCTGGGTACCGCCGCTCACTCCGCCACAGGCCTTCTGCCCTTCAGATTCTCGGCAGGCACGCCGTCAGTCCGGCAGAGCGGGCTTCCACAGCGTCTCCACGCGTTCAGCGCCGAACGCGAACCACGCTTCGTTCCCCCGCGGGTATGCGAACAGGTCCTGCCGTGACAGCTCTGGTCCTGTGCCACACCAGCAGGCCCAGAGCGCATGCCTGTGCTCGTGTATGTATTAAACGAGACCGAAAAGGAGAACTTCTGACTGTATTCTGGGTTACGTCGAAGAGAAACTTGTCATTTATGTTTTGTTAGCGCAGAGCTTGAAACGATGAATCTATCGGAAGCATCCCCCCTTTCAATAAGCCACTCCAAGCGCACCCTGTGAAAAGAGCTGGCAGGTACCTCGTCTCATTTAGGACATAAACCATCCAGGTGGTAAAATATTTCAAACAATACCTAAAATAGCACTTAGAAAGCACCACCCTAGAGCAGCAGCAGTCACCAGTTTTTCATTTTGCTTAAATTTCCAGGTGGTTTACTCAAAAACTGACCCAGTGGCTTGCCAGAAGGACCACGTAGAACACGTTTTCTGGCCCAGGCAGCCTAGCTGACTGGAGAACTGAGGAACACTGCCACGGACCATACAATTAGCTCATAGCCTCGGCCCACAGCCTTCTAACAGGGCCCGATGCAGAACACGCTAAGCCCATAAACAGCCTTTCATTTTCTTTCTCCCCTTGGGCTTGGCCTGCAACACCACTCGCATGTATTCCAAAAAAATCAAATTCTCAGTCCTGTACCATCTGCCATACTGCCGTATCTGTTCCAGAGGCAACAGGCACTTCCTGGTGCAACAGTCAACCTGACGACTCGAGCACCTCCTGCGCACGCAGCAGCCCTGCGGACACAGCCGTAGCAGCACACAAAAAGGGCCTCTTCGTTTTCCTACCAAGTACTAAGGGTGTGTTGTGCTGATCCCAGAAGCAGAGAAACCATGCTGGGAGATGTGGGAATGACTTAAAGCTGGCACAGAGGTAAAGCAGCTGTTCTGTAAATCCTCAGAGAGGCAAAGAGCTGCAGGCCTGGGAGCACTGTCACGTTTAGGACTGGGTGGGGGGACTTGGGTCACAGTCTCGGTGCTGACAGTTACAGAAATGCAGGCTCAAGAAGACGTAGGTTTTCTGAGGTCGGGGTCTTCCTCTCTTCCCTTAAGACAAAGGGAAGGGACTTTGAGCACCAGCAGCCGGTGGCATCAAGGAACCAATGCAGGAATTAGGAACTGGCTGAAGTCTCTAGGCAGCAGTTGCCTCAAAGGATTGTTTGTGTGTTTGGTGTCTCCCCCGAAGCCCCAGGCACTGCTCCTGGCTTAGTTATGAGGCTTTCAATAACCTGCCCATCATTTGTTGCATCCTCCTGAATCCAAGGCAGCAACCCCTGCCTGCCACATCCCACCGGGAGCTTCACCAACAGAATCACAGAATGGTTTGGGTTGGGAGGGACCATAAAGATCATCCAGTTTCAACCCCCCTGCCATGGGCAGGGACACCTTCCACTAGACCAGGTTGCTCCAAGCCTCATCCAGCCTGGCCTTGGACACTTCCAGGGATGGGGCATCCACAGCTTCTCTGGGCAACCTGTCCCAGTACCTCACCACCCTCTCCGGGAAGAATTTCTTCCCCATATCCAATCTAAACCTCCCCACTTTCAATTTAAACCCATTACCCCTTGTTCTGTCAGAAAGGACGATAGTTCCTCTCTGCTGCCCCAACAAATACCCAGCCCTCGGAGGCACAACAGGTCTGCGGACAGGATGGCTGGATAGCAATTCCAGGTAGTTCAATATCTTCCTTTCTCCTAAAAGTTTAACTGATGCTGGAAGAACAACTCAAGAGATTCTTGTACTCATGGATCTTTTCACCTTAGGAGCTCGTGGGGCTCCTGGAAGGTGCTTAGATTGGATCTCCACAAGCAGATTTCCATCTTAAGGATAAGGGGAGAAGAAGATACTTGCGGTTACTTTTCTGGCACTACACACTACAGGGCAGAGCTGAGAGAAGAACCAAGAAGGCCAACAGCGCCCTGGCCTATCCTCTACACAAGACCACACTGCCCCCAACCTACGCACAAAACAAGAACAGCTCATTCAACAGGCAGCGTGACCTTCAAGCGGAAACCAGAGGCATTCATGGAGAGAGTTCCTGTTTGAGCATCGGCACATCCTTCAGGAAAGCAGGGAAATACAGGACATCCTTCAGGAAAGCGGGGAATACTGGTTTCCGTGTTTCTAGCAGGGGACGTGACGTTATTACTGTCACCTCAGTCTAACACTTGGTTGCTCCTGAGGGTAAGAAGTGCCTTGTTTCTCATCTGAATGGAACTTTCAACCCTTCCGCAGCCGTTGCTGTTCCCAATTTTTTAGCATTCCTTTTTGTTGCCGATAGCAACACCAAAAGCGCTCCTGTGAGAAAAGTTTCACCAGTGCCAAATATCAGCTTAACATAAATGCTCCATTCTATTAAAAGACTCCTTTCTCCGAGCGTTAAGGTAGCCACACAGAATCGCGTGAGGAAGCAGCGTTCGAGCGGTAACGTAACGATCCTCGTTTTCAGAGGCACTTTTCCTCCAGAACAGGGTCCTTCGCCTGCGGCCTGAGCGTTATTTGTTAGGGGAGAAACGTTACGCTGCGCTTTTGGCTCCGTTAAAAGGCAAACGGTTGAGTTGCCCTTGGCTTACCACGTAATTCTGATCGGTCTGTAGCGGTGAGCTGTCCCTTTCCCAAGTCTGATCTCCCTTCCGTACTCAGGTAATTTGTAGCCTGTATTAAAAGCAGATTTTGTTTCTTTTCGACACGTTAGTAAGGCTAAGCAAAGCAAGGCCAAGAACTGGCTGCTGGAAGATCCTGATGGAAACACACTCAACTAAGCACCATTTAAAATTAAAGTGAGACCTATGAGTTAGCCACATTTTAATCCATTTAATGTGTGCCATGTTGATCTTTGTATTGTTTTAGTTTTCAGTCAAAAGATTATGCAGTACCAGTCAAATGCCTTACACAGTCTAAGTATATATGACAACAACATCACCTGTGTCAACCAGGCCTGTCACTTCAAACGAACATACCAAGTGTAAAGATTTATACTTATCTGCTCTGACTTCACATATCCACTGCAAATGTAACAAACACTGGCCAGGCTCCTTACACAGGAAGGCACACCATTCAGCTTAAATGGACTCTGGTTTAATTCACTCATTTAGAGGCAATTGTCATTATTTCCTTGGGGGGCAGGGGAGGGAAACGCCAAATGCACCACATTGTTTTCACTAGCCTGGAAGAGAAAACACTTATATATATATAGATATATAGATATATAGCTATGTATATGTATACACACATGTGCATGTGTGTATATATATACACGTGTGTGTGTATATATGTATATATACACTAATGTGTATATATACACAGAATATACATATATGAATATACAGAATATATGCACACACACCTTGCTCAGATTTGTTTACAAAATATGTAGCATTTTTATACCATCCAATAAGAGGTACATGATTTTAAACAAATCTTATAGAAATGACATGTTATTGGAAATTTACACGTAAAAAAATCCAGCACAAAAAAATCCAAAAGCTAAAACAAGATTTTGCTACTAATCAGTGCTTCTATCACCCTTCAAGAAAAGAGAAACACAGTTATTTATATGTGATGTAAAGGCAACATTGAGGGGTTTTTTGCCTTTTTTTTTTTTTTAAATTAACCACCAAATTTGACCCCCTAATATTACAAAGAATCGAAGTCCATTTACAGATCAAGTGCAGTAAACTAAATGTTCCTTCAGCACAAAGCAGCACTAGAGAAAATAACTGGGAGAGGGAAGGTGGAGGCCAACCGGCTTAGCTAGGGAGGCAGCAGGTGGCTTCTGCTGTGGCCACGCGGGCCAGAGTCTCCATCCTGAAGCACGGACAGAACCGAAGACTCTTTAGATCAGAGAGCTGATGTTCAGGCTTTTGCCTAGCTTCTCTCAGCAGTTTGACAAGTGATTTACGTACTTTATTATTCTGTATCCAAGGGGCTGGTTTTGCTTTTGCAGCGGCCTGTCACTGAGAGGAGTCCTAAGGAGGATCTCGCAGACAGTTCTGCCACTAACCTTTGCCACACGTACGTCACGCTGCAGTCGTCAGTGGCGATTCTGAAATGTTTACACTGGACAAATGTGTGTTCCAAGCATCCAAAACAGCTTGAAAGAACATAGCCCGATGCAGGGGTGGGGGGGAGCGGACGGCCTGGAGAATCCATTGCATTGACAGAAACGGAACCGCCACTTTCGCTCAGGTGGCACCTCCCCTGTGGCGCGAAGGGTTTGGTGTCGGTGTCAGCTGAACTCAGCGAGGGGTGGCTGGCCTTTGCATCAGACGTCTGCCAGCCAAGCAGGCTGCGGAGCCAAGAGCATGCCGCTAGCAGAAGGGCAGTCAGCGATGCCTGACAGATGTCACCCGGAGGAACCACGTGTTCCACCCTCCTTTACCTGAAGTCCCGTAAACAGCACAAGGAAAAGATGAAATGAAAGGGCCAGGCGGATCCGGGTGTCTTATTACTATCTTTTGAATGTAGTGTCATTTTAGCTGTTAAATAAGGGGCTTGACCAGGAGGACTCTTATTTTAATCAGGTGAGCTGGAGAGGAAGCTGCTGTCCTGTGAAAACCAAAAGGAGACCTAGCGCGCTCCTTGTGCTAACTTCTACAAACTCAGATTTCTGTATTCAGAAGGTAAATCTGTTCAAGTCACGCTGTGTAAAAACGGAGAGAGGCAGACAGGGATTTTTCAGCCATAACTAGAATACCAAGGACCAGACTCTGGAGCACAAAGTCAGGAAGGACTTGATTTTTAAGGAAGGCCCGGCTGGATCATACTCTGCCGGCAAGCAGAAGTGTGGGTTGTTTCTCCATTCTAGAAGCTGGCTTGGAAAGTTATTTCGGGGGAGGTGGTAAGAGTGACCTATTCACAGGCTCTTTTCTCGTGGATGGAGAGGAAAGGCTGGGAAGGTATACAAATCTCCACAGTGGTCTGCAATCCAGCTTGGGAGCTCAGTGTTGAGAAGGGATGGGGCCAGGTGTGTTCAGTATTCTTAAGAACCAGAAAACATGTCCATTGCAGCCTGTTGTTGCGGGGGATAGAGAACTTACTCCATTATTTGTTAACGTGTTCTATATGCCAATAAACCCAGCTGGCACATACAGCAAAGTAGATAGGTTGCACACGTGAAGATTTAATGCATCTCACAGCCATCCAAAGAGGCATCCAGGGACGAGTGTGGGCAATGAATTCAGCTACGTTCTCAGAAAGTCTCAATGTCTCCCTGGACTGCAGGCACACGCTGCAGCAAATACGTGAGAAAGGCAGCCTTATCTTGGATGCCAGGGGTGCAGGGGCTAGTGGAGGAGGGATTATTTTCCTGTAATAGGAGCATGGAATATCTCAAAGTATAGAAAAGTGCCTCAACTCCACGAAGGTGACAGTGGAGAGGTTCAGAATCTAGAGGAGAAGGGTGATTCTGGCGACCCCTTGCCAAGGAGAGGGCATCCTGCCATGGAGAGCTAAAAGTTTTCCAGATGTATGTAAGAGCATGTGCACAAGGCAAGCGAATGAGCGCAAACAGGGTTATGGAAAACATTGAGAGAATCACTCCACGGGTGGCTTGTGGCTCGACAACAGGATTGGCTACGTAGAGGAGCACACAGCACAGGGGCACCTCAGAGCTGGAAGCCTTCCATAGGAGCCTCACACTGCTGGAAGATGTACTGTTGCTGGCTGAGATCCACCTGTGGGGCAATGCTGCTGTCTTCATCCTCTGTTCCAAAGTAGTGCTCGATCAGATCAAAGGCCTTCTGATAAATCTCTTGATTCTCATGGCTCTGCAGGAACTCAATCTTGTCCAGGCCTGCAGAGATAAGAAGCACATAAAAGTTGCAGCTTGGTGAAAGCATATGACCACGACCGTTTTCAGTCTGTCGTGAATGTCAGGTTCCACGACCGTTCTCTCCTACCTTCAGAAAGAACAGGTCCCACTATGGAGACACCCTTACCCAACTTGTACTCCCCTCACCTAAGGAAAACCAGGTTGAACTACAGAGTTCCCTGTAACTGTGCGATGTGTTTCATACTTTTGGTCTGCCTCTACCCCCCTCACTCAAAAAAAATCAAATCAACAAGCTTGAATGTGTAAAAACCAAGGCCTCAAAGGCTTTGTCCAGAGAGACTTTTAGGACCAGGTTTCCCAAAAGTGTGTTCACAGTGCTTTGTTTACAAGGACCTCAACTACGTAATCACATAACTACTAGAAATCTCTTCCAACTTGAAACCAAGTCCAGCCTTCAGCCCAGACCAGATTAGGTCAGCTGTGTCTAACCAAGTCTTCAAAACTTCCGAGGATGGAGACCCCATTACCTGATCTGTATCATGTGCACATACAATGCAGTTAAACTCATGCAACCAGTTTCTGGGCAGACATTAAGCAGATGGGCAAACTCAGGCCTTGTAGTCAATACAGCCAGCTAAACTATCTTTGATACCACAGCTCTTGATAACCCACTTTCATTTTTCTCAGTAAGTACTTGCCAATCAACAAGGAAACGAACCTTAAGAGCAGCGGTACCTCAGAAGTGGGGTGAGATGATGCTGTTACATGCCAGAACCTCAGCACAGCAAAGGCAAACAAGGAAGTTGCTGCTGCTGCCATAATTCTACAGGCCAGGGAAAGGTTTGAAACCTGAGCGACCGAGAAGTGCACCTGAACTTTCATCCGTTAAGGAGGGAAGATATCGAGGCTGAATGACACCCAGAAGGCTCCCTCAGGGTCAAAAGAAATTAAGATATGCACACGCTCTGCCATCTACATACAGACAAGGATAATGTACAAGACGGAGCACATTTGTAAGCAGTTAATTTTCAGATTAGTATTTGCTCTACTGAAACGCTACTGGGTTTGCAATCACTGCTTTAACCCCTGACTTCCACGGATGGTTTGCTCATACCATATGCTTCTTCAATAAGAGCGCAGTAGGGATTAATGCCAGTGCCGCTGCGTTTGGATTCCTGCTCTCCAAGCCTCAGGATGTTCTCCAGCCCAGTCAGTGCTACTTGCACAATCTTTGAGTCCATTACTGTAAGGAGGTCGCAGAGTGGTTTGATGCATCCCAGTTCTACTAAATACCTGAAAGACACCACATAGAACCCAGTAAATTGTCTGTAAATTATTACTGGTGTAGCCATTTAAGCGCTTAGCATGAAGGTCTAAGAATCAAAACAATCAGATAAAGTATCAACTCGATTGGAGAAATTACAGACATCTATTTGTATCTAGTCAGTTCTGCTGAAACAATGAAAATAACTTTAAAGTACCTTTATATATATATGTAGATATGAAATAATGTAATGTGTATTATAAATGTCAGTATATATATACTGACAGTATATATATGTCAGTGTATATATATGAACTATAATTCATAAATATTATGTATTCATATCAACTGTATTAATTTAACATGTTCATAATTTTATAATGTTATACCAAATTGCATATAAGCATAATGTACTGGTATAAGGGGCTGAACTGTTCCTCTCCAGACTGCTAAAGCACTTTGTTACACTCTACAATGAAACTCTTATCCTGGTGGTCAAAGTTGTATTGATTTTTTCCATACAGGAGAAATGGTTCAACTAATGAAGTAAGTATTGCAGCTGAAATTCTTACGGGATTTCTCCCTAAAGGAAAGAAATGGCTTATTCACAACTGAACACAAAGGTGTGGCCTCTCTGGAGACAAACACTGGAAGCATATGGAAAGGTCTCCCAGTTTCTAGGTTATTAGTTTGATTTTTTTGCACAAACATTAAATTCCCCCAATTGCATTGAAAGATTTCAACTATTTCATACTTGTTCTGTTCAGCAGAGCCTCCAGATGTTGCATTTGTGATTGCCCAGGCAGCTTCCTTCCTTGTCCGAAACTCAGCCGTTTGCAAAATATTGATAAGAGCTGGAAAGATATGGGCATCTATGACTGTCTGCAAAAAGGAATGAACATGTCAGGGTTATAATAAAAATCAGAACTAGCTTTCTTGTCCTGAGCTAGCAATGTCTATGCTCAGCACAACACGTTTAACAATGAGGTTATAGTCATCATTGTATCATTTTGCCCCTTATCAAGGGGCAAAAATCAGTTTTCAGCTTCACATTTGAAACCCTAGTTATCACCAGGGTCTGTGCTTATCCCAAAAGAATTCAAAACCCATTCAGAATGAAGCGACTGCCACATCTAGCGTGTTATTAATTGTACTTTGACAGCAAAAGGATGCCATACTTCTCCTGTGTTTTCAGGTAGTGAACCATTCAGCTATTAAGTCAGTAATCCACTAAGTCACCTTAAGATCACCTAAACAGCGAAAAAAACTGGGTAAGCCCGTGCGTCACACTGCATTTCCACTGGGTAAGACAGCAGAGCAAGGAGAGAACGTGTTGCAAGAACTCAGAACAAGCAAGTGCCAACATACCCCTGCCTGGGGTAAAGACAGAGGAGCACGGTTAACTGCTTCGCCAACTCAACGGATGGAACCCAAACGAGTACTCAGCAGCTCAGAGATTCTAGTCCATTCCTCAGAAAAGAACTTTTTGTAGTAAGAAACCAGTTTAGTTACACACGTATGACAAGGACCTGAAACCCTTTCGTAAGGTCTGTCCAGAGAAGCAAGAGTTTAGGATTACACTTTTAAACTATTATTTTACAAATAGACATCATGCCAGAGCTGGCAAAGGCAAATTCCAAAGGAAGCCAGAGACCCTTTTCAAGGAGCTCCACAGAAGAAAACTAACAGATTACATTCAGCAAAGTGCCGTAGTCAGTTCACAGCGTGGATGGTGACCAGTGAAACAACCCAACCCTTTGATACTTATTTACCCTTCTGTCATGGTTTAACTCCGG
>NW_010255725.1:0-7562 GCF_000690775.1 Eurypyga helias | reverse complement strand
TATGATTCTATGATTCTCTTTGTACAGTTAAAGCAAGGACTGGCTATTACTTGAACTTTTGGGTTAATCAGCTTTTCAGCCCATAGATTTGGGCAACTGTTAGCACAATGCTAGGTGGAATTTCTCAAGTGAATAGAGTAATGTGAGAATTGGCTGTATGGTGATGAAAGACAGTGGGAGATGAGATAATTTTTTTTCCAGGGAAACTCATTCACTCTTTCTCCCAGACTTAAACTCATCTCCTTAACCTGGGAAGGCCTCACAGTCGCCAACTCTGATACTCCTGTTGAGTGATGCTGTTGTCCCTCCTGGCCTTCTGTTCAGCTTAGCTTCTGGGTTTTTTCTTTAATTTTGTCCCTGCTAAGGGAATGTGAACTTGTCCGTATGTTATCTTCAAAGAAGGCATAGTCTGGAGTTTGGAACATGTTTCCTTTGGCCTGAAACCGAATACAGGTCACTAAACCTGAAATAAGTTCAGGATTGTTCAGATCGTTCATCTTCTGCAAATCACTGGAATGAGCATCTCCTTGCAGTCTTCCAGTACCTGGGATGTAGCAGATGCCAGCCAGAATCCTGCACAGTCTTCCACAGAGGTGGAGAAAGCAGCGAAGTCATCAGAAGGCAGTGAAGTGTCAAGTGAGTTCCCTGCTGAATAATTTTCCCAGAAACCTGACTTTATTTCCAGGAGAATACACTTCTGTACCACAGGTGGAAGGGTTGAGCTTTTCCTTTGGTTCAGGCTTGAAGGAGTAGAAGCTCTGGGCACTCTGTGATGTTCAGTGAAATGAATGGAGACTTCCACAAACACTGCTCTGTTTGGGATCAGTTCTCTGCTTTTCCTGCAACACACACAAAACTGTTCTGGGGGTTAGCTGCCCTGTTTCTCTGTTTTGGACATAACTTACTTGTTAAACGCTGTTCTCTATCCCTTGAATTTAGTGGGTCTCAAAATGACAATATAGATCAAAAAACTAGTGTGAATGTCAGGAAACCAAGAATCTGGGGGCCCAGCTGTAATTTGAAACAGCTTTGTGTATTCCCCTGCAGAGTGTTTGCTTTCTTTTGAAGTGTTCAAGAACACTGCAGAGGGAATAACTGACTTGCTCTGTGGAGACATGAAGTCCTTGTGGTTGGGAAGTTGCATGTTTCAAACTGACTTGGCCTGTTTGGGGTGGAGGTAAAAGATCTGCTGGAAGTGTGAGCTCACTTGAGAAGAAAGGGGTTGAGAATCTTTCTGTTGAATGTTCTCTTCTGTGTTTGTGCCCACAGATTGCAGCCAAGGCCCATCTATTGACTTGTTGAGTACATCTCCTAAAGCTCCCCTAGGTAAGCCTTTGCTATCTCTTAGATTGGTCTTGTTCTTTTATAGCTACTGTTCAGTACTAAGCTCAGTGGAGCTGGAACTGATAAACCAATTTACAGAAGGTCTAAAGGAGCTTATCTTCCTGTGGAGCCAGTACTGAGGATCTCCCTGAACCCCAAAACCAAGCCACAGTTTACTGGAGGTTTCCTCCTCCTTTGGATGATCAAGTTCAAAGCTGTCACCTTCCCAAAAACTTGTTTTCTTTCTGAGCTTTGGGCAAAATCTGGCATTTGCATATCTATAACTTGGCTGATCAAGGCCACTGTGGCTCTGGTGTTTGTTTTCCTCTGTCCCTTCCCCCCAGATCTTTGGAGGCGGTTTAATTTTTAGCTTCCAGAGTAATAGGGATTTGCATCTGATTCTCCCCTGACACTGCTGTCCTGACTGCACACAGATCATCTAGCTAGAGCTTCTTTCCTTATGGAGAGTGTGCTCCTAGTGGTTTCATCCTGGGTGGAGAGCCCGAGTCCTCAAGCGTCTATTCATTCCCTGTGTTTTATGTCTCTTCCTCAGACATGTCCATGTGTCTATCAACACAAGGGCCTGCTCCTGCCAGAGGTAACTGGCTGACAGCTGGCCTGCGCTGTGACAAATCTGCCTGCCCCTTCTGTGATTCTGCCTTCAGCTCTTGAGCTTCCTGTGCTTGGAGGGAGCGAATGAACCAAAGCTTACATGTATCATATTGGGATCTAAACGAGCTATTCCATAACTGGAAAGGGATCTTAGTTCTGTTTTTCTGATAGTAATAGAAAAAAATCCCAAATAACCCCAAAATGTTAGAAACAGTGAGCTGAAAACAGTCTTGGATAGTTTTAAGTGTTTTGAACCCCCCTATTTCAAAAACCTATGGTAAGAGTAGAAAAGATACTTTAGATCATTCTTGACAGCCTTTCCTGTATGGGCTAGCAGAAGTCCTGTGGGTGTAGAAAGTAAGGTGACGCTTCTATGGAAGAAAAGCCCAACAAGGGCAGTAAAATATTTTGGGGCTACATGTTGGAAGCTGAGAAAATGTCCTGGGCAGTCCCTCTGTTTGCTTTGTTCACACACTTCTTCCCAGGCGTCTGCTGCTTGGCTGGACCTTGGCTGGTTTTACAAGTGTGGCATGCATCATGCCCTTGGAGCGACAGGTTCCTGGTGCCAGGTGCTGGGGAACCTGCTGCTTTTTACAGCTCGCTGCACTTAGGTCCATGTTGTCATTGGTCTGTTCATGTTAACGTGACCTTAGGGTTCTAGCTCCTTTGCCCCTAAGGCATCAGTGAGGTGCTGACCTTCGTATGGCCCTGAAGCTGCGTCTTCTTGGATTTATGTATGGAATAAATCTAGTCTTTCTTTAGCTACCCTGATCCCTACTGGATAGGGTCACCAACTGCATGACACTTGGAGGAGCTATTCAAAGGTCTTACATCCATTGCTGGAGAAACTTGTGCTTCTCTAGGCCACCAGCCTGCACTTGTGGAGCTTCTAAGCGCGTCTTTCTTGGCTGGGTGAAGTCACCCAGGCTTCTGATGTGACGCTGCATGGCGTGCCCTGGATTCTATAGCTGGACTGTGGTGGATGTTCGTGTGGGTTGCTGACTGATGTTGCCTTCTGAAATTAATTCCTTTCTGCTTATTTGCTGCTTCCTTCCTCTTGCAGAACTTAAATCCTCCCTCATCGGAAAGAAGAAGCCAGGAGCTGCCAAGAAAGGGGTATGTCTGAGCTCTAGTTTTATGGAGAGGAGTAGAACATGTCTCATATTACTGCTGTCCTTTCCCTGGCACTTGTTTTCTGCCCTTAACCAAGCTGCATGCCGACACTCGTTTGGGGAAGGGAGAGCTTTGATAACGTTACTGGTGGTTTTGAAAGATGGCTTGTATATTAATGGACAAAAACTACTGGGCTTTGGACCGTTACTTATTATGGTCTGAAGTGTATGGGGCCGATCTGTTAGCGCCGGGGGGTTAACTCTTGGGTCTTCTTCCATACTTGGTTGCAAGCTCTGTTGGGTCTGTAGGTTGTGACTGCGCAGGGAGACTGAAGGCCTGATCAGTGCAGCAAGGAGTAGGATTTTGGTTTTATTCTATGATGAGCATTCTAGGGTGAAGAAACAGCAATCTTCTTGGTTTTGTTTTTCAAGTTGGGTGCAAAAAAAGGCCTTGGAGCCCAGAAAGTGAGCAGCCAGAGCTTCAGTGAGATCGAGCGGCAAGCCCAGGTGGCAGAGCAGCTGAGGGAGCAGCAGGCAGTGGAGTCCAGGAAACAAGCTGAGGAGTCCATGTAAGTACTCTCTTTGGGCTGAGTACCTTGCATACGTAAGGCAGAAGTAATACGAGGGTAATGCTGTTCACTCTAGGACCACCTCATGGGAGTATACAACATCCTGCTCAACAGGATGAGCAGCAGCTATAAGCCAGCGTGGCCCTGACAACAGGGCACAAGTTATACTGTCAGGTTTTATTCAAATTAGCACCCCTGGAAGAGTTTAAGGAGCAGACATGGAAGTATCCTGTGTTTCTGTTGACCTTTGCATAGGGCTGAAAAAGGGAAAGGCTGAACTGGGTGGGGTGTTCTCCCTGGGGGTGGGGAGGCAGTGCTTACAGTATGGAAATAATGGCTAGCCAAAGAAGAGGTGAGATAGGAAGACAAGCAGTAGGTTCTGTGTGAGGATTTCTGGCAGAGCTATTGTGGAAATAGGTGTTTTGGTGAGTTGTCAGGGTACTCTTCCCCTTGCCCCCTCCACAATGTGGGCTGGGGACGGGGAGGGTAATGCGTTGGTACCCACCATAGCTCTTTCCTTTAGAGTCACCTCGATGCGACTGGCTTATCAGGAGCTGCAGCTTGCTCGGAAGAAGGAAGAGAAGAAACTTCAGAACCTTGAAGGGAAGAAGCGTGAACAAGCTGAGAGGCTGGGCATGGGCTTGGTGTCCAGAAGGTACTTGGCTGTGGGTGGCATAGGACAGACAGGTGTCTTGGAAGCACTCTCCTCTGGAAAAGTTTCTTCCAGGCAGTAGCTTGCTGCTCTTGTAATGGATAAGGAGCTGATTTTAAGTGCTTGTATGCTGGACTATATCTAAAAATGCTTCAGGCCCCAGAAGGAATGGGGGTCATGTTCAGAGGTTCTGGTTCTTATTGGAGCTTTTCCAAAGAGGCACGTGGCCTGTCAGTGCCTGGCCCTAGAGCCCTGCTGCTTGACAGATGTCCCCCTGCAGGGGTGGACATTCTCCCTCAGGAAGGTAGCTCAAGACTTCTGAGGGAGTCAGAATAAGCTAGATAAGTGGTGAAGGGGGCTGGCATCCCACAACTCTCCCTCGAGACTTGAGGCACCTGCACTGCCAGTGAAGGCCAAGTGCAGTTTTGAGGCAGACTGGTTGTAGGGGCTGGATGCTGTGAGACCCGTTGGCCCTGACTGCCTGTTTATTGTGCTAGTTCTGTTTCACACTCGGTGATGTCTGAGATGCAAGTAATAGAGCAGGAGACACCGCTGGCTGCAAAATCTTCTCGCTCCCAATTGGACTTGTTTGAAGATGCTGGAGGCTTCACATCTGGACCCCCCAAGTAAGATTCAGCTGCACTGTAGTCTTTGGCTACTTCCTGAATTTAATGTATGGCCTAAATTACCTATCTTTGGTACCTAGGTACAAATACAATCCCTTCTCATTCGAAGACGCATTTGGCTCACGATGGGAAACGGACTCTTCATGGGGTATGGACAAAGAGGAGGAACCTGAGGTGACCATTTCCAGTATCCGGCCAGTTTCAGAGAGGTGAAGTGCCTGCCACTGCTGCTGTTGCATTCCGTGTGGGACAAAGGGATAGGTCTGGGTGCTGTGGGGAGAGATGCCCTGTTATGACAGGAGCCTTGTGCTGCAGAAGGTAACTTGCATGGACAAGCACAAGAAAAAGGGCCTTCAGTGAAAGAGGCTTGGACTCTTCTTTGCCTGTCATGTCCCCGAGTTTGATACAGCCTTCATGGTCACCAGGTGCCAGCTGTCCTGAGAACCCTGATGGTAGCTAGCACTTGAGGATTTGTTGCTTTTCTTTGGTCAGATGGAGTCTGAGAGAGAAGTCTGTTTCTTTACTGTGTTGGTGAGCTGAAGCTGAGATGTCTCCTCTCTTATTTCCTCAGACCCACCAGTAGGCGGGAGACAGAGAGCAGGACATCAGTTGTGGAATCCAATGAAGCCCGGCAGAAGTTTGCAGGGGCTAAAGCCATCTCTTCAGATATGTTCTTCGGGCGGGAGGCAGACACTGAGGTAGATGCACTCTGCAGTGCTTAAGCTGGTACAGCTCTGGCTTCATCTCCTCTTGTTTGCTCGGGTCCTAGTTTGTTCCCGTGCTTTCTAACTGTTTTGTTTTGTTTCCTGGTGTAGTATGAAGCCAGATCCCGACTGCAGCAGCTCTCGGGCAGCAGTGCCATCAGCTCTGCGGACCTCTTTGGAGAGGCCGAGAATACGCATGCAGGTTCGTTAGCACTCGGCGGGTTGAGGGAAGGGGGCATGTTTGGAAGACCTAGACTGGAGCGGTGGGTGGGCTAGGGTGCGCTCTGGAGCTGGGGGACTCTGGGCTAACTCCTGCTGGTTCTCATAGGTGGCGTGTCCATTGGAAATGTCCTGCCTGCAGCTGATATTGCACAGTTCAAGCAAGGAGTGAAGTCAGTTGCTGGCAAGATGGCTGTCCTAGCCAATGGGGTGATGAACTCCCTCCAGGTGAGGTTACACTCTGGCACCTTCAGCAAGGCTGTTGTCATGCTTGGGGACTTTCACCACATCCTGGCTTCTGCTGGAATTGTCCTTGTCTTCTCAAATCATGTGGAAGGCCTGGGCAGAGACCTGTCTTCCATAGCTGATAACTATGCTACAATAGCTCAGCAATTCCAGGTGGCTGGCTAACTCTACTTGGCCAGCCTTCCTCTCCTGCTGGACAGGATACCTTGTTATGTCAGATGATGCTGTTTCCCACAGATCCCAGGCAGAACTTAAAATGGCCTTAACTTTTTACTTCCTGCCTTTGCGTGGTGTCCTGTCTAGGTAACCTCGCACTGCCTTCCAATCCCAAACACCCCAAGACCTTGTTACCTGTGTGCAAACTCCAGACAAAGTGTTGGAGCGTGGTGTCTTGGTGTGTTTCCTCCCCAGGATCGTTATGGCTCATATTGATGACCCAGGGACTGCAACTCAAGGAGAAGCCAGCAAGAGGCACTGATGCCACCTTTGCCTGGAATAAACTCTGCAGGATTGTCTTAGTTTGTTAGGGGTGGGTGGGAAGGGGAGAAGGTAAGCAGAGGGGGTCAGGATATGGCTGTGCCCAGGATGCTTTCCAAATATCTCTGAATTCCACTCTATTAAAATTTGATGTGCCCTCACACCCACTGCTATCTGCTAGCCAGTGGAGCCAGGCCTTCTTACAGAGTTAGCCTCACTGCTGTGAAAGATACGACAGGAACTCCTGGGCTGCCCTCATCAGTGCTCCTGTCCTTCTTGGCCCGTACCTTTAGCTCACCAAGTGGCAGAGGAAAGGGGAATGCTATTTTTCTGAACATCACGTTACCTGGTTGCCATGGACATGACTGTTTTTTTGCTCTGCTCAGTGCTCCCAATCCATGGTGCTGTGGAATCCTCTGTATTTGCAGGGTTTGACTTTTACCATGGGGTAATCCTTTTTACTGTCTTGTAAACCAGCATATATTGATGCGGGAGAAAAATATCAAACAAAGCAATGATTATTTTTTTTTTAGCTTCTACTTCTATCATTAGCAAAAAAGGCCCAGGTGAAGAAGCACTGTGAAGATATTTACTGCATCCTGGTTGTTGTGTTGCCCAGCTTTGGACAAACCAGGTCAAAGTCGTGAACCTCTGACTTCACCGTGAGGTCACCTTCCAGAGTGCAGTAGTGAGGACTGTTTTTGTAGTCCTGTTCAACCCGGCTCTCTGCTCCTGCCTCTGTTTTTAACAAGAGCATGTGTTTTTCTTCCTTTGACTGGGTAGTAAGAAGAAGTGTGTGTGTGTGAAGAGCTAGTACATACCAACTATTACCAAAAAGAGAGGCTGGGGCCGTTTCTGCGGACTGTACCATTGGATGGTGAGGTGGATTGGGAACTGGCTGAAGGAAAGAGCTCGGAGAGTTGTGGTCAGTGGGGCAGTCTAGTTGGAGGTCAGTGCTGGGTTCACCTGGACAAAGGGATGGACTGTCCTCTCAGCGAGTTTGCTGACAATACCAAACTGGG
>NW_010255724.1:0-5325 GCF_000690775.1 Eurypyga helias | reverse complement strand
GATTCTATGATTCTATAAATTCAAGGCCCAATCTATGGTCCTTATTCAGTTGTCCTGCTTGGAAAAGCAGTAAATACCTGCTTTGAGCGTTTCCCTAAATACAGAAGCCGGTAAGTGAATGCCTGATGAGGTCCCTTGTTTGGAAGCTCTCCCATTAGCTGTCATTGTTTCTAACATTATTCATTACACCACAGTCCTTCGGGAAGCCCGTTCTGGTGGGCACTTAAAGGGCCTTTAAGAAGGTGAGGCACATTCCCCACCTGCCAGGTTTGTGGCGCACCGACTGGCAGATCTCACACAAACAACAGGACGATTCAGAAGAGCGATAGGAACCAGCTTGATAGCACCAGCACGTCTGTTGTCAGCGCTGCCCAGAGTAATTCAGTACTGTTTCTGGGCCACGCTAAGAGAGAACTGAGGCTGGAGGGAAGATATGTGGCTGCCTGCTGAGGCAAGGTTTATAGGGTTTCATCTCACGGCCTGCAGAGCTCCCTTGGAATGGGTGAACACAGAGTAACGTACTGGAAAACTGTTCCCTTCATTTTCAGGGAATCAGCAAGAGGAGAAGGAGCTATCATGTTTAAGTCCAACTGCCTTACACATGTGTGTGCATCACAACGTTGTCTTCACGTGTAAACAGCCGTGAATCATTTCTGATTCTCAAACTGCACACAGAAGCTTCAACCCAAATCGCGTTCCAGACAAGCGCTTGCCCAATTCCTATTTCCTTAGAGGTTTTTCCCACTGTTCAGTTCTTTCCAGTGATAACACGACTGCATTGACAAGGAGGGCAAGATAGCCTTTTCCCTATGTTACACTTTTTTCTCTTCTAAGATATTAGTGATTTGTAGTTTCCATTTCCCTATTTCAAATGTATACAGCTAGTTCATTCAAAGCTTTAAAAAGCCAATCCTTCCTCTTAAAAGACTTCATCTTTCTTAGGAGATTGAAGTTTGAATGGGGGGGGAAGGAAAAAAAAAAAAGAGAAATTAAGAGTGAAAAGCAGTATTTGCTGTATTTAAATACAAGCCAGATGTGGAAGCATACATCTCCAAATTAAACATTTACTGAGTTGGCAGCAATGGAATTTCCTTCTCACACATGCAAACGTCAAGCATGAGCGTACTCTCCGTTCTACCTGCGCGCCCATCTGCTACTCCGTGGCCTTCCACACCTCAGCAGTGGTGAAACCTTCTCCCCTAGACTCCAGCACTGCCACTGCTGTTGGCACAGCGGCATCACTTCATCTCCTCAAGATCTGAAGACTCTGATGAAAAGTCCTGGATGCTGAAGGCGAGGCAGCGACACGCGTAAGGAGGAACGGGTGACCGACGAAGCCATGAGTACCGCTGAAAGCCACAACAGCGTAGGCGCTGAAAATCTTCAAGAACTGGGCTATGCTATTTGTGAGTTGGGACACTAAGCCTCACACCCGAGGAATACCATTATGCAAGGAGGGGACAGGACTCTGGAGTCACAGATAAATGGAAAGAAGAACATTCCCCCTACCCCCGGCTCACACAGCTAGAGAAGGGCTCCAGCCGACACGTGTGGAGTGACACCAGCCTTCACTGGCTTCGCTCTCACCCACGCTCCCTGGTTTCCCACCCTTTGCCATCCATTTCCCCAAAGTCTCAACAACAACTGGCTTGGTATTCTTGGGATATTGGTCAACAAACACAGAAAACATTTGTAACCAAAGACCTAGATGATTTTGTAAACATTGAGTGTAACTAACAATGAAAAAACACCTATCTGCTTTTTGTGACCTATAAAACAAAGTATTGCCCTTGTCAAACTGTTTAAAACCAGTATCTAAGACATCCAGTGAAGTTTACCCTATCAGTCACGACAAAGTCCTTATCAAATTGGAACGTTGAAGTATTTTTTCCTCAACGCTGAACTCTTTCACACCATAATATTACTAGCAGTATGGTAATCCCTGCAAATTAGGGGGTGGAGTCTGTCTAATCCTCTCCAAGGTTGGAGAACGCACATTTTGGAAACTCTGAATTTGAAAATGAAGCTTAGACGTAACTCGTGGTCTATACCCATGGCAACCGGTTGTTAGCAACACGAACAAGCTGCTGATTCGCAGGCACTCGACCCTACCGAGGAGCCGACTCCTCCTGCATCTGCTGGGGTAGCTGGAGAGTGACACACCAAACGGGGGATGGATGTGGTCCCCTCCAACGTCCTGCCCTGAGAGCTGGAAGGAGACCCACAGTAAACGGGTGTCACCAAGTACAGGCTGCAGCAGCCTGCTGCAGGGACCTGCTCCCACCTCTGGCTGCTGTGATCACTTCCCTCACAGGCAGCCGCACAGCACGCCCTGGCTGGGGAGAAACGATTTCCAGAGGCTTCAGGCTGGATTCTGGGATTACCACAACCCCTGCATGCGGGTCGCTGCTGCCTGACTGCTCCCAGGGCACAGCTGGAGTTCGGCTTGGCTCCCGCCGCTGCTCCTTGCAGGAGGAGAAGTGCTCTGCGCTTCTGCCTGGCAAGGTGGGACTGCTCGCGCTGCAAAGCATGCCAATGCGACTTCTTCCCTCCCAGCTCTTGCCTGGGTAAGCGGGTTAGGAACAGCGCTCCCCTGTGATCTGCTCTCAAATCCGCGGGGCGCAGCATATGGCAGGGAAGGGAGAAGTTGCCTCACGCTCCACACTCGGGAACGTATTGCTGGCCGTGATTTGGCCTACGGGTCTTTAGAGATTAACAGATGGTATCTCAGAGTATACCTGATGCTGCGATGGGAGGCAATTCCAACCCCAGTTAATGAATGACTGCCAAAAGCTGCGCCCACTTGCAGCCAAAACAGACCACAGCTGAACTACAAGAGGAGAAGGGCAGAAACTGATGGGATGCTTCTTGCCAGTAACGAAGAACCACACGCCGTGTCTGAAGGCATCCGTGTGTCACGATGCACTTCTATCGCAGACGAGGGGCATCAGCGCACAGCCCTGAACGCCGGACCTCCCCTGCTCACCCTGATGCGTGCCAGGGCCAAAACCAAACGAGTTTCACTGCTGATGAGATAAATAAGTGATTTCAGACAGTAGTTTAGAGGAAAATCTGGGACCCGTGTTCTACAGTAAATGGCTCCTTACTTGTCTGTTATAGAAAAGAATGTGCACACTGATAAGAAGAAATGAAAACACTGCAACCACAAGCCAAGTGTGAGGATAAAAGACTACAGTGTACAGTACCAAAAATACCGTATCTAGCCCGCTGCCCCATAAAACTACTGAATGAACAAGAAAGCAGTGCAGACAAAACTGATAGCACAATTCAACTGCAAGACGTTCATGTCATCCTAGTTCACTATGAGATGCTCCAAATATGTCTGAAGGGCGCCCAAACTTCATCTTTTGCTGCGCTTCTTCATGCAGAGAACTTTTTGGTATGGTTCCACAGAGTGAACATTCTCCATTTTCTTTGAACAAATTGTATTACACTTGTTTCTCATCAGATTACATAAATTAGCTGAGAGTGAATGGATTCAATTACAGCCCAGATTCCAGACCTCTTAAGAACTCACTGCCTAACACATTCCTTTCATTTAATAAACTGGAACCAAATGAGGATTATATCATATAAATAATACTCCCTCAATAGGGCAATGCAATAAAATGGCAAAAATACTCAGAGGAACGATGTAGATCAAATACAAGAGCCTCTGATATTACCCACCGGATTTAAAGTATGAATATCGCATAAACTCAATTGTACAATATTTTTACTTTGTATTGTGAACAAGAAACTGATTCAGAGGGTATATAAGACCAAATTTAATATCTCCTGACAGCCTCAGACAATCAAGGAAAAAATGTTGCAACAAAGTATGCATTTCCATATTTAAAAGATAACTCTACAGCTCTACACAAAACACTAACCTCTCCCACAAAATCCCAGATTTACAATCTCCCAAGGGACTAAGAGTAAATACCACCAAGCAGAAGGGCTTCATAAAGTGAGGAAGTTTCCCAAACTGACTTGTTCTTTAAGAAGGCAGCATTTTCATAGAACCATAGAGTGTTTTGGGTTGGAAGGGACCTTAAAGACCATCCAGTTCCAACTCCCCTGCCATGGGCAGGGACACCTTCCACTAGACCAGGTTGCTCCAAGCCTCATCCAGCCTGGCCTTGAACACTTCCAGGGATGGGCCATCCACAGCTTCTCTGGGAAACCTGTCCCACTGCCTCACCCCCCTCTCCGGGAAGAACTTCTTCCTGATATCCAATCTAACCCTCCCCACTTTCAATGTAAACCTGTTACCCCTTGTCCTGTCACCACAGGCCCTTGTAGAAAGTCCCCCCCAGCTTCCTTGTAGCCCCTTCAGGTACTGGAAGGGGCAATAAGGGCTCCCCGGAGCCTTCTCTTCTCCAGGCTGAACAAGCCCAACTCTCTGAGCCTGTCCCCATAGCAGAGGGGCTCCAGCCCTCGGAGCATCTCCGTGGCCTCCTCTGGACTCGCTCCAACAAGTCTGGAAGCTGATGGGATGACATGACAACTTTTAGGGACAACACCTTTGACAGAAACACTCACCCAATCATTCAGAAGGAGATAGGCCATCCAAAGTCAGACATGATGAAGGTACAAAATCATACATAGAGTGAAATTATCCCTATTTACAAACAGCATTCTTGACACATTTTGAAGGGTAGGAAACAAAGAGGCAGAGGAACAACACTGCCAAGACGAGGGATGACCATTAAACACGCAATTACCTCTAAGAAAATTATTTTTAGATTACTGAAGAATGGCTGAAGACAGTTTTGATGACAGCCTACATAATTACAACTTGTCTAATCCTAAAGCTGTATTTAACCTGGCATGAAACTCCAAATACAGGATCCAGCAGGTGAAGTTCATAGTTAAAAGACTCCAACCAAGAAACAGGATGCTTTTATCTACTCAATAAAAAGGTTGTCAGGACGCATGGTAAGTTCTCTGCCAACACGAATCTTTAAATCAGTTCAGTACTAGCCAAGTCTTTCTTCCTGGGCTTCTTCATGGCTGTCCTCCATCTGTTCAACAACATTCTCTATGTTAACCAGGCAGACATGGTGGGAACGCTGCTCTGCAGACACCTAACCGATGCCAAACGGGGCGCTCGACAATGCCAGTCGTCCATAGGGGACTGAGATGTGGTCAGACGTTTTCTGTGGCCCGATGAGGCTCTCACAAAAAGCCAATTTGTACATGCGATGCATCAAGAATCACATATTTAACCATAAAGTGAAGGTTTTTTTCTTTAGCCAGTGTAAAATGTGGCAAGATTTCAGCATATATAGGTATAGTTTTATATATATATATATATTTATA
>NW_010255723.1:0-1551 GCF_000690775.1 Eurypyga helias | reverse complement strand
CTCCGGGTGACCACCATGGCTGAGCACTGCCCGCGCCACGCCCTGGCTGATGCGCCGCGCTCCGGGTCGCTCGCGCTCCCTGGGCGAGGATTAAATCCCCCGCCGTTGGCGCCGGCTCCGCCCCCGAGTGACGACAGTCGCTGTCACAGGGACTGCCGGGACCTCGCCGGGACACTGCGGGCTGCCCGGTTCCTTCTCCGCTTCCCTGGGCTCCGGGTACCCCTCTATTAGCTTCAATCGAGCGCCGAGCTGCGGCAGGAGCTGCTGCCACTGCCGAGTCCCGCGCTGACTATTACTATCTTCTGGCATGAAAAGGAGGTTTTCTTCTTACAAAATTCTAGTGATTTATGAATGTCTAAGAGGTCTTAGATTACCTTTTGTCTTCCTTGGACCTACTGAAGACAAGAGAAAACATGATTTTCCTTCAAAACAGACTTTTGCTACTTTTTCTTCCCTTCCTTTTCACTTACAGGTAACTTGAAACCATTTGTCTCACTAACAACCAACCCCAAACTTTTTTCATACTGTAGATAATGTCTGTGTACTTTAATCTTTAAAAATTCTGAATTTTATTTTTGCTTTTCAAAAATTACAGCCTTTAATTTTGTCCCAACACATATCATTGCATCTAAATATACATAAGTCTTGCTAAGCAACGCTTAGCAGATGCTGTTTTTAGAAACTTCTGCTTATACAACAGCCACCTTTTAATATTAATCATGCAAATTATAACGATGTTCTTCAATAGAATTCAGATTTTAGACTGCTAATGACCTTTATAGACATTTTTGTGTCAGTAGCAATCATCTGTGCATCAAGTTCAACGGCATCTGCATAAAGCAGCTTTATAAGTTCTTACCATTTAAATCAACATGAAATCATCAATAGTAGCTCCACTAGTATCAGTCTAACATTATAATGCAGTGGCAATTTGTTCCTGCTTGCCACTGCTGGCAAACCTAAGCAGCACAAAAATTATTGAGACAGATGCACAAGTAATCAGTTATGTCACTTTATTGATGTATTCCTGATTATCCCTTAATGAGGCAGAATTTCTGAAGAGGGAGTACTTGTCCCTAATGAATGTTTCTTGAGATGCCAGATTTGTTTGGCTTGTACACCTGCTTTTCGTGTATGACCTGCTATCCTTAATTACTACATATAGGTACAGCAGAAAAGCAAAATTCCTGGAACAGTAATGGATTAAGATCTTAGTTTTTGTTAACATAAGATCAGATTTTACAATAAAATAGTGAGATTCTGAGATGTGAGTGAGATCTTCCTTTAAACAAAAAATAAATGTGGGGAAAACACACTATGGAATTTTCATACAAAATGAAGGATTAGCAGCTATTCTGATGACCCACTGATGGTAGCTGAACAGTGTACTTGGTTTTCTCTCTTCAGCTAAAAAGCTGGAACATGCTAAATTTTTTCAGTTCCATTAATACTGACTGGTTAGAGGACTGATGGAAGAGAATCACAAAAGGCTGGTGGGGTGGGGAGAGGGCAGTGTTCAATAGCCCAGTGTCATGGTTTAACTCCGACTAG
>NW_010255722.1:0-1320 GCF_000690775.1 Eurypyga helias | reverse complement strand
GCATTCTTGGCCACCAAGAACGTTGCTGTGGCACACTGCTGGCTCATACTCAACTGATTGTCTCCCAGCACTCCCAGGTCTCTCTCTGCAGAGCTGCTTCCCAGAAGGTTAACCCCCAGACTGTACCAGTACATGGGATTATTTCTCCCTAGATGTAGGAACCTACACTTGCCCTTGTTGAACTTCTTTAGGCTCTTCTCCACCCAAATCTAAATTATAAAGATGCTTTTAAAAATCTCTTCTTATTTAATTAAAACTCCCTTTTTAGCTCTTCCACAAATAACAGCAAGGATAAAATAAATGTTTATATTCTGTGTTGGAATGTACAAAGTATTTTCCTTAATTTTTAATTTCCTTTTAAATTTGCTGGAAATGTGGAAAATAAGTATTTGTTTTGAAATATACTAATTGGTTGAATAAATTTGATTATTCATTTTTATTTCCTCTAAAAATACTATCTAAAACCCACTTCTTTGTCTTGTATATTGACCCTCTCTTCTTCAAAGTTTAGGGGAATCACACTATGGTTATAGACATATATCTTGTACACTTGTCCTTTTTGATAAAGTTACCAAGATGAAGGTCATAAAAATTATGTTTTAGGGTCTTTGTTCTTTGCTGGCATAGCTGCATTAAAATATATGGAATACTTGAAATTAGATCATGAAGGGGAAAAAAAAGACAGTATCCATAAAAGGTGTGTGTGTCTATGGTAAGGACTGAGAAGATAATTTCCATTCTTTGTGAATTGTGCTTGCTGGCCATGTTTTGCAAACCTTATTTTGACCTCTGGATTTATGAAGAATTTAATAATGACAGAAAATACTTTACAGTTTAGAAAGGATGCAATGTCATCCAACAGTGCATTAGTTGAGAGAACAAGGAAATACAAGAGCTTTAGTGCCTGAAATACCAAGGCAATAGGTATTATTCCTCATGGAGGACAGAGAAAGCTTGACCATGATCTCAGATACTGAATGAGACTCTTTGGAGTCTCTTACTTTTCATTAAATCTTTAATGTTTCATGTAGATAGAGAATTGTTATTCAAGAAAATAAATTGAGTAGTCACAACTTGATCATGCAGACTTTATATTTCAGCACAAATGTAAACACTGTTATAAGACAAGAAAATAAGGCAATCACTGTGGGTTTTTTCTTTTTCTGGGGGCCGGGAGGTGTTGCTTCATTCTTGTTAGTTAACAGTAACATATTGCAAATGTTGCTAAATGAGAGTGACTTTACATGAATGTACACTTCAGTTCACTATTAAAACACTGAGAGCTGAATCAACAGATGTACTGGATTCAGCCAGGAAAGG
>NW_010255721.1:0-3874 GCF_000690775.1 Eurypyga helias | reverse complement strand
GGCAAACTTGCTGACTGATGACTTATGTAGAGGTCTCTTCACCCTGAACCTTATGTTCTTAGTTTAAGGTGATAAAATTACAAGATGATAAGCACTTTCACTCTGTCCTTAGCTATCAATGGGCAACAATTTAATGAGTGGTTAATTGAGATTTCAGCCACATATATCATCTCTATTATTCTTATATTTACCTCGAACAAGGCATGTATTTTTTTGCCCTCAGCCTTCCCTTAACTTAGATGTCTCACAGTGGATATGTGACCACCCTCCACTTTATTGGCTCAGAACCCTTGATAAGAATCACAGGCAAAGGTGGTTTGCAGCACAGAAAAGAGTTAAGAGTCTCATAGATTGCCTAATAAAGGCAGTGTCATTTTCAATTATATAGCAAAAACACTCCAGTAAATTCTACGTCACATCACCAAGGAAACTCACAGCAATAATTTAGTCAAAGCCAAAGAGAGGATTTCTACAACAGTTTAATAATAACAATGTGTTCTTCTCTGTTGCCCTTTATCCAAGGATATCAGTGCTTTTCACCAATATTAATTCATTTTCTAAACACAACTTCAGAGTGTAATTTCAGGAAATTAATTGGGTATGACATTCCTACGTAACCTAACTGTTGATCCCTTGCCACCTCTCTGCAGAGCAAGAAAAATCCCCATGAGCACCTCCAAATCACGTGGTGAGAAATTCCTTCCCCCACCCTATGCTTTGTGTAACTAGCATCTTGGACATGACAAATGTAAAAATTAAGGAAGTATCACGTTCTGCATCTACTTTGCAGTTCATCAAAATTCTCTTTTATGGTCCCCAGTAAGAAGTGCACCAGCCTGGAATACATAAAGCCAAGAGTTACAAAGGCTGCTGGGTAACAAAGGACATAAATTGTTGGATTCTTTTTTAACTATGTCTCTTACTCTACATGTCTTTATGCAGAGCTCCTGTAACCACATAAAACAGGGTATCATGATCTCCATCCAAAGTGTGGTGGTTAGAGATAAAAAAGGCTTTATAATGGTGAGCAACCTAACAGAGTCCCAGGCTCACAAGATCCTTCTTCTTTCCCCTGAAACGCTCTATCACAGGTGCCATGACAGCACATTTTCCCGATCCGTGACTCAATTGCCCTGAGCAGGAAAACAGACCTATTCTGTTCACTGCACAGGCTGTTTCTCTCCTGTGCTTTTACATCTTAGCACTGGAGACAAAGAAAAGCAAAGTATTGCCCAGGCACTTTAGGGACTGACAGTACTGCAACTAATGGCTGCAGCTCATATTTTTAGTGCTGCCTTTTCCTCTAACTTGTTTTTCTTTCATTCTTTTCTCTCTGTTCTCACATAGGTCAACTTGACCTATGCTCAGATCACTGCAAGTCTCTTTTTTGACTTTGTAACTTCGATAAGATTCATCATCCCACTTTTCTAAATATTAGTACTCCCTCTTTTCTTGGCAAATATGGATTTTTAACACTGCCTTTAGCACGTTTAGATACAAATCCTTATGTGTTAAAGGAGACATTGCAGGGGAAAAACGGGAAAAAAAATCAAATTTGTTGCCTGGAGAAAAGGACTGACCCATTGCACGCAGTTTGAGAACATTACCCCAGAGCCAGTAAAGGAATGAAGGCAGCCGAACACGCACTGTAACTCAGCTTTTAATGAGACCACTGTGATTTCATGCACAGAGATAACTATTGATTTGATCATAACTGGAAGGATGAAGATGCATCCCTGTAGACACTTCACCTTCCCTGTAGTCCTTCACTTTTCAGAAGCATGACCCACACAAGTAACACATAGCTGAAATGCCACAGACACAAAGAGTGTTTTAGGACACATGACCGTGTCTTGCACAAGAAATACAAACCTGCCAACTTGTTCCATAGTTGCAAGACCTTTAATCCATACCAGCACCTGCTTTCAGCTGGGGCTGATCAGTGTTTATTCAATGCTAACCACTGTTTACTAGGAGCAGAGCAGGCCCTCCTAGTTTATTTCAGTTAGTTTATGCATAAGAAAATAATAATGGATCAAACAAAAGACCTTTTAGTTTGGTGTCCTGTGCCATCTCCAACCAACAGCAAATGCCTAAGTGAGAAGACAAACAGAAATTATATTCCCCAAGAAATGCTCCTCCAGTTCCACCAATTTGTGGATCAGGGCTTTCCAGAACAAGAAGTGAGGTTTTTGTGATTAATCTCTCGTAGTGGATTTTTGCTTTATAAATAATCCAGTTCATTTCTGGATCTCTTGGAAGCTCTTCATATCCATAAACTCCTGAAATGAGATTTTATATCACAGCATATACAAAAGGACTACTTCTGGTTTGCTGGGAACATGCCAGCTAGTAACTTCACATACCCACAGTTTGCCTCCACTGGTCTTGTGATGGGCAGCGCTTATGCTGAGCTGTAATGAGATGCATGTGTGCAATCTGATGTGTTGGCTCTCCTCAGGCAGTGCTCAAACATGATTTTAAGGCAACTTAGCAGTTTCTAGTGTGGTTCCTGAACCATTAGAGAGCCAAAGAGTGCTTGCAGTTATGCATTTTCCCTTTTCTCCACATCACAACTTAAAAAAAGGCAGAGGTAAGCAGCAGGATATCTCAAGTTTGTCAATGACATGGAGAATTTTAAGTAGACAGCAGAGCAGAAAGCACCCTACAGAGAGCAACAGGGTTTATCAGTATTGCTTATTTTGTTCCCTTGCTAGCTCAAGTTGGGGAAAGAGGAGCAGAAATGCACCGGAGTCACACTATTGTTCCCCATTTCTGTGTCTCCATTGTGAGTCTGGTCTAAGGTCTGGCCTGCAGGAGCAGCCCTTCACCCCTCTTTCTCTTACAGGTCTAAGCATAAAGGTGATTTCCACTCATTCTGTAGGACCCTGCTGACTCCTTACTTTGACAAAGGCCATTACCAAGATCCACTCAGAGTGAGTGAAGTTGGTGTCCAGCACAATTGCATTTTTCTGGCTTTCCTTCCCACCAACTCTGATGTTCCCCTTCCTTCCCCAGATCACAATGGCATATGCAGGCCGTGTGGCTGCATTTCTCTATAGAGGTGGAAAAACTAGAGAGTAACTTAAATCACGGTGCATTCTTATAAAGTGTGATCTTTGACTGCCAGGTGCCAGTATGAGCAAAAACAGTGCTGCTGTCCTTCGGCACTTTGGGGGGACCTCTCTAGAAGAAAATATTTGTAGAAAAATGAGACTGCAGATCTGTGATGCTGTCACTGCTGGGTAAATACTAGTGCACAGCATCCAGAAACACAAATTCCAATAGTGAAATCTGTGCTTGAATACTGGATTAAAGATGGGTAGAGCTAAAAATAAAATTATCACTCTTCTGAAAGGGCAGTTTCCTTCAGATTAACTGAGGGAATATTGCTTCTGTCTGGTCTTTCCTCCTGGAACCTACACACAACATATTGAAGTACTGCTTGCACTTTATAGCATATGTACTTTTTAGGACCCAAAAAATCCCATATACTTTAGAATGCATGGAAAATGACTGAGAGATAGTCAGATCTAACTAGTTCTGATTATCTTTCACAATTGTATATATACACTCACAAACTCATATATATAGAAACTTAGAAATAAAAATTTCCAGGAATACAATTTATTCTAGATTTTTATAAAAATCCTAAATTAGACTAGGCTTGAATGCTAGCAATAGCAGTGAGCAATTTCTCCACAGGTTTGGCTTTATTACTAAGCTACTCCAGTAATAATAATGCCTGAATCCAAAGGCTTGTTGATATGGTCTGCTGCCTCCTTGCATGAACTATTGACCATCTGTGTAAGAGTTTCCTGGGCAATGGATTGAACTCAAACATGTGATGATCCCATACTGGCAATATCGGGGG
>NW_010255720.1:0-2347 GCF_000690775.1 Eurypyga helias | reverse complement strand
TATGATTCTATGATTCTATATGTATGCACATGAAAACCAAGCTTATTCCAAAATTCCAGCATTCTTTTTTTTCAGTGCCTAAAAGTGTTATAGGTACCATCAGTTCAAAGAATCAAATATTTTTATGAATATTGAAGTATTTATCATATTGGAAAGTAAATGGAAAAGGAGACTAAATTGGTTGCTTTAGTTTATTCATCATGTTTAGTTCACAGAGTTGCTCATGTTAGTGTGAGGTTTACAAATTTCTTCTGTTAAGCATCTCTACAAGCAAGGGAGGACAAGCAGGAAGGCTGATAGGTTCATACTGAATTCAAGGCAGCTCATAAAATTCCTCTTACCTTAATGCTGATCAACCTCATATCCCAGTCCTCTATCAAAACCTTCAGTCTCCATCTTGTTCCAGTGTAGATGTTTCTATTTGTTGATATAATTTTGTTGATATATCTGTTTGTTGATATATATTTTCTATTTGTTGATACAATTTCTTTTAGAGGTCTGAACTGGCAACAGAGTTATTCTTGCCAACATTGTGTGTGCCTTAAGAAAACACCATATTTTGCATTTTCACAATTCTTTTTCACTGTGAATTTCTTTGCCATGGGAAGTCACAAAAGCTTAGTGCTGGAAGAGACCAGAGTAAGATCCTCTGCATCATTAACATTTTTACTTAATCCCATTAAATGTTCTATAAGTTAAAACTGTGTTTTCACTTTTCCTCTCCTAATTTTCGCTCAGGCCAAAGTATTGTGATGTCTCCTGAGCCCCCCTTAAAGTAAAACAAAAATAATTAAAAAAAAATATCTTTATGTCTCTGCTACTGTGAAAACAACAGAAGCTGTCGGTTTCCACTCCACCTGTTGAAAGGAAACATTCTTTCAGCCCGGTGTCAGCACATACATACCAGTACAATTCCATACAAACCTCAGTCCAAAAGAGCTTTTTTCCATACTCTGATTGGACCAAGTATTTGTCTGCCAGGAAAATTCATCATTACTGAGCTGAGATCTATGCCAAATGTGTAGAAGCATACCTTATAGTGCACTGCACATTTAAAGTGATCCCTGGAAAACAAAGAACAGAGAGACAAAAAGTTTGCTAATACTACATACTGACTACAATTGGCAATTTGCTTTTAAGATTCATGCGTGATTTTAGTTTCAGTGTTGGTTTGTAGTAGGGGTGGAAAGAAGATTAACAATCTTTCCCATGTTAATTAAATACACTTTTCTGCTAATGGGTTTTGAGTTGGCTATGCCAGCTTGTATAGTGCTGCAATTAACATTCCTTGTTATTAGACATGCATGTGTTCCAGTTTCTGCATTACAAATTCAGTGTGTACAAGCCTTGAATTCTGGAAAAGGCAGGTGAAACCATACATAATTGGGAGTTTTAATTACTTATCCATGTTTGAACAGTGAGGCAAATATTTTATTAAACCTTTAACATAACCTTTTCAAACTCAGATTCTCTTTCATTTGGGACCTACAGTCTGCACTTGCACACTTCATTTTAGATAAACATTTGAAAATGTTGCCATTAACTTTAAAAATGGCTTTTTCCTCACCTACACTTGCTCATAGCCATAATTACTCCATGGACTAAATCCGTGAGCGGGAAGAGTACCAGAGAGCCAGAGCCGGTCAGATAACAGCACTGGTGTTTTAGCCCTCTGCACATATAGTACAGATTCAGATTGTGGGTTGACTCCTATTCTGCCAATGCATCCTCCATGTTATCATCATACCTACATGACCATTACTTTTTCTAATATTATTGTCCCTTAATAATTATTTAATTCACCCTTCATAAGGGGTTTGCCAGTCTCTTTCTTTCAGTGGGTAATAGAATTCTACTCATTATTCTCTTACATCTGCCTTGGTTACCAAGGTCCACAGTTTATTTCCCTGGAGTTTCAAGTGAAAACAAGAGTAATTCTTTCTGAATGCTTCTGATAAATAGTAATAAATTATACATTTTACTTAATTGTATCTTTTCTTGGGTTATAAGTGAGTACATTTTTTCTTTAAATTATCTCGTAGTGTAATCAGTATTTTCTCTCTTTTTTTTCTATCAGAAATTATGAATAAATGAGATGAGGAAGTGATATTCCAAATAAAGCGTTGCTCAGAAATAAGCCAGGTAACAAGATGAATGCCAAAGACAATAAGTCATTCTCGTAATTTATTGGTTCCAAAGAGGAAGAAATTTTGTGAGATGATTTACTTTCATACAACTTCTACACCTCAAATCCTGGCAATTCTCCTGAATTAGCCAAGATTTCAGATAGTTCTGATCCTGAATGCTTTGTGCTGGAAAAGATATGTGCAAGGTCCTGCACCTGGGT
>NW_010255719.1:0-7882 GCF_000690775.1 Eurypyga helias | reverse complement strand
ATATATATATATATATTTTTTTTTATTAGCATTAAAATATCTGACAAGATTCAGTGAAGAACTGTGGTAGCTTATTAAGAATTCACTATAAAATAATTTTTATTATTGAATACAAATTTTAATGAAGTTAGTAATTTGGGAGTTAAGGAACTATGTTACATCATTACAGGCTACACCTGAAATGTTAGATTTAAAGAAAACTTAAAATTCATGTGCATATCCTTTCCAGAATAACTAACATGCAGATAGATCAAAATGCAGTTAGAGATCTGATCAGAACATGACAGGGACTTTTTATTCCGCACAGAAATTTGATTATACTCCTTTTTTTCTGGGGGTTATATAAACAATATATTAATATATAGCAGACTGAGTTTGATAGGCCAGATATTCTGAGTTATAAAGAAAATTACTATAAAATGTCAAAATAAATGGGATTTCTTTTTTAGATATTTCCTAGCACCTTGATGTATTCCATTGTTGTAATCACACATTTTGTTAGTTGTTGTATACTGTTTCTATGACTATTTTCTTTTTCCAACCTCTGTAATAACATAAAATTCTAGCTTAACAGTAAGGACTTTCTAACAAAGGCTTTTCCAAGATTTATTTCTTCAATTTTCTGGGAAATTTAGCACAATATACAATTTTTTTCCAATAATCCTATTGAGAATTTTGCTACATACTTCATTTTCTTTAGATAATTTTGGAGAATTTTGTCCTTGGTTTGTAAGTTCTTCAAAATAACACAGAAAAATGCAAAAGTTTTATCAGAGTGATTAAAAACACGTAGGATAGAACTCAGTCAGCATTTGACTATTACTACAAATGTGATGATTATTTTTCTTCCAGAAATACTTAAGGAGTCTTTAGAAAGGAAAGCCACTACAGAATGTGTGCAATCTCATTGTGAAGGACAAGAACACATGACATTCAAAGGACCAATCTCACCTGAGGTATTCAAAACTTTAGGGACAGAATTTCTGGAAACACTAAATGAAAATTCTCAATCTATAAAGCACAACCACAATCTACCAGTAAGTTATGAATAAGAGTGATTAACTTGTGTTCTTTCAGACTTCCATATCACGAAGGGAACATTCTAATACCATTTCCAGTCAATTGATCTTGAAATGGAAATAAAAGTCCTTTCTTTCACAATTGTGAAATGTGTATAGAAAATGTTAGGAATATTTATATATTGGAAAAACTATTATATCTTATTATATAATTTGCAAAATAAAGTATATTTGAAATTTTTAAGAGTTTTCAATTCTGGCTTCTTTGCCCACTTCTTTCTTTGCTGTCAGCAAATGTCCAGAGATTGAAAAAGACAAGTAGTTATGTTGGACCACTCTATTCTTTTTTTTTTTTTTCCAGATTCTGTACCCCTGTATCCCTACTCCTGTCTCTCAACCTTATTCCTTTATGTGCCTAAGGACTAACAGCCTAGAAGCCCCACTGTAGCTCCTGCTACAGTTGTGAATATGTTTGAAGAATATTAATGTATATTTTGTTTGGTGCATGAATTCGTAACTCCTTGAATTGATTAGAAATTGAGAAGAACATCCTTCTGATTGTCACAGTGATACTCAAAAGTTACTTGAGTTTTAGATATTTAAAGATTGTGATATATCCATATATTCCTTGGAATTTCACATTTAACAGTGATCTTTCATAGCTACTTTCTGAGGGTAAGTGACAATTTTTTTGACTTAAAGAAAAAGAATTAATGGTTTGGCAACCTGAACAGAAGGTCTGTACACCTGTGAATGTGTGATACTTAAACCATTTCATGAAGGTACTTTGAAGTCAAGGTATTTTTTCTCTGATGTTAAACATGCTAAAATACCTTTAAGATAAAAATACACTGTAAACAACCCACATAACAATACCAATTTTGGTTTTGCTTTTAAGACCCTCTTTGTTGTGTTTATTATCTCGGTGACACAACATGGCTATCATTTATTTCCCGCCACTCGGTACTTACAGACATCATGCACAGCTTTTCACAAAGGCCCAATAGAACTGATTAGAATATAAGTTTTTGTTTAGTGCTTGAGCTTACCACATGCAACTTTCCTATGATTGCATAGAACGAAACACTCCTGGTTTTGAATAAGCTGAAGCAAAGTTTCCTCCCTCAATAATAGCTTCTGGTATCACTCAATCACAGCAATCATTTTTATTGAGGGAAAAATAAAGAAACGGAAATGTAGAAGGAAAACACAGCTGAATAAAAATGCTAATAATTACAACGTTGGACATCTAATACACAATACACTCCTAAAAAGGAAGAGAAAGGTAGGAAGGTAAAGTCCTTCAAAACTGGGAACTGCCAGAACTGAAGTAACTGTGCAACAAAATGTTGCATATTGTTTAATTGCATGAACTAAATACTGTTTTGATCTAAGCACCAAATCAGTGATTTGAATGAATGAACTCCCTTCCCACTACCAAAACCTTGTCATTTACACCAAACTCTATTGTGTTAATTATTGTCATACGTGTTATAGAAAGGGCTGTAGATGCAAGTACTATAACTAATCAGATTTTTGTTTCAAACACCAACAGTAATACACAACCATTTCAGACTGCTGTGAAATATGTGATTGGAATGCAACAAGGTCATGAGGTATTGCATGTTAAACATTTTTAGTCATTTGGAAATAAGATTAAAGAATATATTGATAACAGTTTACCCTGTCACAATTGAAGTGTTGGGATCAAATACAAAAATAACAATGCTGATCAGATATGAAAATGATGGCTAAATAAGCGATGATAAAATAAGAGTCTGTTTAAATGTGAAGTCTGTGAATAATTAGTCAATGTCTTCCTGTCTGTTATAAACTTTAAGGAGGCCACAGAATAATGAGAAAAAAAAAAAACTCACATAGAGAACAAGTGCAGGAATGTTTTTGAAAAACAGTAATAGATATGAAGATACAGGGATAACAGACAAAAAAATACAACTGAAGTTTTATCAATGGTCAGGTAGCACTAAGGAAAAAAATCTGATTTTGAATATGCTACATCCCTAGGCTACTAAAAGCAATGAAATTTGCCCCTGTTTTCTTGTGACAAAAAGAAATTTCTTCCTATTTTCTAGTAGACGCTAAAACTTCAGAGGAAACCAAGATATGTGCAGCAGCTGATCAACTCCTGCACCAACCTTATTTGCCTAAAACTGTAATGCTTATTTGGGATAAAAAGGTTATCCAGATGAATAACGTTCCCCACAGCAGTGTGACAAAAACTTAGGTGCTGGAGCTTTCAGTACTGAACTTCTGAATTTCTATACTATTAATCTCAGAAAAAAACTAGCAAAAACTCAGAGAAAACAATTGAACATATATTTGTTTTCCCTGATTTACACAGGACTCCTTAGTTAGCTATTTTATTTCATCTTAAGGAATGGCTTTGTCCAAGTATTCTTTGTATTGAAGATTATTTTTTAGTAACCTTGACAGGGAAATATACATAGTTACATAATTGAACACAGGATATAGATTTTATCAGAATAATTGTTAAAATTCTTACAAACACTTGCCTTTTGTGGAATTCACTGACATACCTAGTTCTGGGATGCAATCCTCATTTTCAAACTATTTGATAATTTAAGTAACTGCTATCTTGAGGACACTGCTTTTTGGCTGTGTCAGACTGGATAGCAATAGCCTTTTTCATCAGATTTAGCAAAAAAACCTGCACTCTAAAGGAGAAAGATTTATGGCTAACTCTCTCTGGAACACTGAAGACTTAAGGGACTAAGGAAGGTCTTAGTCATCCTGTTAAATTTGAAATCATTATTAATGGAGAGACAAGGTCTTTAATAACCCTCTTGGTGCTGCTATGTGCTGTACCTACATATATATTTTCTTGAAAAATATTACCCATACTTGGCATTGAACATGAAGGGGTATGGGGGAAAATTAACCCTATGTTTGAGCATTTTAATCACGAGCTAAAGACTGTCTAAGTTGTAAACCAGGGTTTCCTGACTATAGAAACATTAAAATATAACATAAAATTAAGAAGCTGCTTTTTTCTTGAGTGCTACTGCTAAGATTGATTAATAAAGATATCACAAACATTGTGTACAGTAGGATGATGCTAAATAAATCCCAGAGTGGGAATGTGAACTGACACACTTAACTGTCACATCTAAAAGAATTTGCTCAGAAGGCGACTGCATCTCTTCTACAGATTTATCAGTTGATTTATGTTACATGAGAAGGTGCTTCAATTAAACTGAGTAAAGGCATTTTAATGGATATACTGGAGTGTCTTTCAAGAAAGCTGTACTTGCAGCACTTTGTAAATGTAAATGGTAAAATTTTTTCCTGTAGACAAGCTCAAAGAGAACAGAAGTGCAATTAGCTGCCCCAGGATGAGATCCATAACTCCCAGGATACTCACTTCTCTCCACAGATGCAGCTTTCACCACACTATACCATAAAGGCTTAATTCGCAAGAAATACTGAGCCAAAATCATTCCAACAGATCAGCCCAGCTGCAAAAAGGAGCTGGATTTGCACAGAAGAACCAGAACTAAATGCAGAGGGACTTCCCACCATCTCTAGGAAGACTCAAAGTAAAAGATAGAACTGTAGGGATATTCAGCATTGCAGTTACAACCAGCACTTTCCTGGTAACCATACTGGGCATGTAATATAAGTAAGGGTTTTTTTGGGGTTTTGTTTGTTTGTTTGTTTGTTCATTTGTTTTAAATATGGAATGTGGTCCATTAGGAATCAGATCAGCATGATTACCAGCATAGCCCTGTAGGCAACAGATTTAGAGAAAAATGAAGAGCAAATAAGAATGGAAAAAAATGTTACTCTCCTCTTTAATCAGACATTGGAATTCACACAACTGCAATTAAGCTGCTGAGAAGTATGGACTTCTTGTCTTTTACCCTATTTAGACAATCAAGGGACTAGTCTTACACAGCTTCGAGGCAAATGTTTCATTGCTTTTGTCTGTTTCACTTTGAGAGCACTAACATTTTTCCTCCTCCTTTTGAGCATTGGCAATGCCCAGGAGTACCAAAAAAATCCTGTCATCTCAAATTCTATCTTTGGTTTGTTTTCACTAATGAAAACTACACTGAATTGATGCAGGCAGTCAGAGGAAAGCTGCTTTTTGTCTGTAACAATCAACTGCCTATACAAACCATTTTCATCCTGTTGGAGAGCATTGAGGCTGTATGTATCTGAAGTATTAGTACAGTTGGTGGATGGAATTCATTTAAAAGCTTTTATCTGAATAATTTTCATTGTCACAATCTTACATGTACCCAAATGACAGTCAGTTGTAATAAAGTAGATTGAAGAACTGAACTTTCTCTGTGGATTTTTATATGGCTATTTTTAGGCTTAAAAATTAGCCCCAAAATTTGTATCTCAATAGTTTTAAAAATGCAAACATGATCACCTGACTTTCTACAAATATTAAGTTATTATTCATGCTTAGGAGAGCACATGTAATATGAAGAAACTCGCACAGGTTGTTGGTGACACAGGTGTGCATCAAGGAAAGGATTTCAAAGCATTTTTTGGTTTTTATGAATAAGGATAGCAGAGGCCAACAGAAGTCATGCACAGAAAGTCAATTACGAGTTAGGAATGTAAGTCATCTCTCCTGACTCCAAATCATGTGTTTAACAACTCTGCCTTCACTCTTCCTAGTCCCCTGAATTTAAGTTCTTTGCACCAAACAACATGAAAGAAATTCTATCTGCATTGAAACACAGCTGAACTCAGACAGAATAAGAAAAACATCCACTATGATCTGTTTCAGACATTCAGCCCTCTGCCACATGAATTAAATATAAACCTTACCAGCACTATTATTGTTGTAATTCTTTCTCCAGGTACTATGAGGTGATACAAACTCTGCTCAATTAACCTGTTGGGTTTTTTTTCACTTGATGACTTTGACTTAAATGTACAAAAATGAGCAACTGAACCCTGCCTGGTAGGTCAAACATTGTGTTTATTATTTTTTTGTGAGGAGCAGTTTGGAATTTGTCTTTAAAGAATGAGAGCCCTAAGTCTGCATTTGGAATAAAATTTGAGAAAATAATGAGGAAGGTAAGGCTGTGCCATTCAGTGACATCCAGATATGCATACAGCTGCTAGCAAACCTAAGAGCAGCTGCCAGTCCATGACCCGCATACCCCAGACCTGGTTATAGTGGCCATAGTGTGCAATGGTCGGGATAGCAACTCTCCTTTGCAAAGGCAGTTTTGGTACACTGCTCTATAAAATTGGCATTGAAGGTGTTAAAAGTCAGCTATTCATTTAGATTCCGTGGGATGATGATTCTTTGTTTTACTCACTAGAAGCATTTCACCTCCTCTCTCTTGCAGATTTGGAAGCTTCTAAAATGCTCTTAATTTGTTAGTCCCATACATTTATCCCAGATCTTCTCACATTCTAGTCTATATTTACCACTTGCTTCATATATATTGCAGATTTATCTTTAAATGAAATAATATTTTACCATAAAATATATACCAATAAATATAGGTGAGGAAAAAGGTCTGTATTTTAAAAACAGGAATTCAGATCTCCTAGAACTCATTTTTATTGCATTCAGTTTAACATATTAGTGTTTTGCCGGTTAACTCTCAGTCTATATAATTTTTCCGATTGTAAAACTCAGAGTAGTTAATTTTTCTCTCATACAAGATGAATTATTTTTATAAAATCCTCTTCTTTTTCTTTCTTTCAATTTTATTTTCTTCATTTATTTATTTATTTTTACACAGAGAAAATCCCAGGAACATTTTATCGAAAGCATCTCCCCATTTGTGTCTCATGAGCTGTGAAATATGGTTTAGATACAAGGGAGAAGATAAATAGTTTTCATTTTTCAGTAACCCACAGAAAATGGTTTGTTCTGCTCTGGTAAGTGGTAAATCTAAAAAGTACTCTAACATAAATTCTGTGTTCTTTTTAATAACAATAGTCATATAAGAGGATAGCTGAGCTTGCATAACCTTCCTGTTATGCATCAAGTCAAATCCTATTAAAGCTGTTATGTTACAGGTACTTAACATTTAAAACTTGTCTCACCTGTAGGATAAAAATGTCTGATATGACCTCAACTTACAGAATTAAAATTATCATAACTGTATATAAAGAGTTGCCTGTTATGCTTATCTTTCAGATTGGAAAGTATGTTCTGGTCATTTTGTATGAAGCTGCTGTTATATACCAGGTACTAATTTCATCACTTCTGAAGTTTTTCCTGTCATCCACATCCTTCACATTATCCATTTGTTTATCTCCTTGTTTATGAACACTTCTTAGTGCTCATTAATTTATCCTCAGAACATACTTTGAAGGACAGAACATTATGAGTCCCTTTACAGATCAGGAACCAAAGCACAGAAGAATAAAGTAATTTGCTAAAAATCAAGTAGATTATAAATCTATCTATTGTGTTTAAGACTGGTGCCCAAATTTCAATTGAGAGTATATAATTTATTAAAAATGGAGATACAAAGGAGAAGTAATCCTTCATAGTGGTTTAAAAAAAGAAAGTATAAATGGAGCCTTTCTACTTTCAGAAAGAAATGTTTTTTACTTTCAGAAAATACATATTTTAAGAACTGGTTAGATTCAGAACTGGTTTTCCAAGCCTTGGAATCTTGAATGCTATTAAACTACTAGTTTAGGATATACTGACAGTTATTCTAATTAAGGGGCAGGCACATTATAAAATACCATAATTAATAATATAAGTGAAATTGAGTCTGGATCAATTCAAAGAATTCCACTCAGCTTTCCCAAGAAAATCTGTGAATAAAGCTCTCGAGAAAAACTAGCTAGTCTTTTTTAATGATTTGACATGGCTGTAGGGGCGGGGG
>NW_010255718.1:0-4220 GCF_000690775.1 Eurypyga helias | reverse complement strand
CCCTCCCCACCCCTGTCCTGCCCCCGGCCCTGCTCGCCCAGCGCACGGGTAGCGGGGCGGGGGAGCAGATTCTTTGGAGGCAGGGAGGTTCTGCAGGGAGCGAGGTTGGCAGGGATGCTCTCAAGGGGCTTGTTAGGGAAGTTACTGGGGTAGCTTTAGGCAAGTGCTCCCGCAGCACCTGAGGGTCTTCTGTGTGGTTTCCCTGACAGGTCAGCTCCTTCCTTCCCCGGGATTATCCCTGTACTGAGTCACATCACTGTCATACCCCTCTAATGACTAGTCTTTGATATGAATGTAGTTGATGTCGTGGCTGGATCATCAGTGCTCTGTCCCCATTGCCACCCCAGCAAACACGCAAGAATAAAGTAGGTGGGAGGTAGTTGCTCTCTCCAGTTCTGTGTGGATGAGACTTCCCATCCCACCTGTAAGGATGCTGGAGCTCCAGCTTTGAGGTTTCTCTCACCAGTTGTGTGGGGTCACTCTTGCAAGAAGCTCCTGTGAGCCTCAAACTGGCAGTGGGGTGCGAGGCTGTGCCCTGGAGCCTTGGCAAACGGCCTGTATCTTAAACCCATCAAACCCTAAACATCATGGATGTAAAGAACCAGTTTGAAAGACGGGAGAGCTTTGGGAGCAGCAGCTGGCACAGCTTCTCCTCAGCACCGTTTCTCATTAACTCCTCAGACACGGCACTTTTCTGCAGCCCCTCCACAGAAAGCAGAGTGCTTGCTGCTTTGCCTTACTGACTGTGCTACTACAGCATCGTATTTTTCCATCTGCAGGCTCCAAACCGTTGGGCTTGGGAAGCATATCCCAGATTTCGTGTCCACCTTTTGTTGGGTTATTTTCTTCCCTTTAACTGATCCTTTTGTCCTTTTCTACTGTTCTTCTCTCAGTTCTGCAACGTATCTCCTTTTCCTTTTTACCGTAGGACATCTACATGAGGAAGCAGTGCTTGATCATTGTGTGATCGTGTGCCTTCCTACTCCAAAACCCCTCATTTTTACCACTTTTCTTGACTTCATCACTCAGTCGTTGTCTCAACTCTGGGCTTTGACAGATTGCTGAGGATTTGGCGAAATAGTGAGCACTGAGTTCATAGTCAGAGTGAATCTATGTCAATAAGACTTTATTAATCCACTTCCGATATTACATGTGGGAAGGACACGTGCTTTCACATGGGATCTGTCAGCAGTATCACTGTGTGGTTAGCAAACTTCATAGGGACTGGTCTGCTTGTAGTACACTGCTTAGACCTGTCCCAGTTTGTATCTAGGAGATTATTCATTCTCTCTTTTCCCACTTCCAGATGAAACAGGCAATAACTATCCTTTCTGTATAATAAGCAATGTAGAATATAGAGTAATATTTTTATAATAAAAATGGAAGTGAATCTGTAATTGCAAGCGGAAGTCATTAACATGAATATGAACAGTGAAGAAATAGGATTTTTTAAAGGGGCTTGAGCTGGACAGTTAACTTCTCTGAGGGATAATCAGTGAAACAGCATTACAAAAGAGGTTTTCTAATGCCCACTGAGATGTGTTCTCATTACTGTCTTCTCAATTCGTTCTGGTTTGGATGGCTCTCCACTTCCCATCATCTTCTTTCAGTATTTTATTTGCTTAATGAAATAGAAAGATTAACCCCCCAAATCCCCAAGGATTTGGGTCTGAGGGAAAGATCTTCCACTTATTTTCCTTTCTGGCACAGAGAATGGCAAGTCGTTCATACATCAGTATTCCCAGCTACACCCTTTTCCAAGTGGTTGTACAATGAGGTAGTGCTAGGCAGTAAATTGCCCATTTTGCAGCATGAAGAGGTTTAATTAAATATATTTTAATGTCCTCAAATATTTGAACTTTATTTGTACTTGTATTTGTGATCAGCCACAGCCTTACTGTTTCTTTCAGGGTTTGGCGTTAGAAGAGTGCAATACCTGGGGAGTGCAGCTCTGAACGGGAGCTTCAGTGGTTTCTGGAAATACACTTTTCATAATAGGATTTACATTCATAACTGAGTCCAGAGAAGACAAAGGATGGCACAAACTGCTACAGTGTACTTTCCTTAGAAACATTCTTTTTTAACTGTCATTTTGGTCTAGAAAAAGAGAAAACGCGCTGTGGGCTGAAAGCGCTGGTCGAACGCAGCGTCAGCTAGACTGGTGTGAAGCCGTGCTGACATTTTTTGTTAAAAAAACAACTTTGTTTAATGAATTTTGAATGTAAAAGAAAAAAAGACACTATAGGGTGATCAGCGAAATGCTGAACACGGTAAACATCTTTCATGACAAAGAATACAAATACCCTGCAGATCTGCTTTCAATAGCAATTCCTAGGCCCCCTGCTTTCAATAGTTAATACCGAGGCCCCTCTCTCACCAAGCCTTAGTGGTAACAATCACAAGCCCACGCTTAAAATGTTGACATGCTAAGCACATTTAGAAAAACCTATGTCTGCATTCCCTATGGATGGTGTAGCATAACTGTCTAACACCTAAAGGGCAGCAGTTAAAAACAAAGGGAACCGAGCTGATAACCCTCTCTCTCCTGGGAAGTTGTACGTAGGAGCGATGAGTCCTCTCTTAGAGATTCCCCTTCTGCCTTGCACGATGTCAGGGGACGTGCAGCTGGTCAGCTTATCCCAAGTTACATCCTAACAGGCTACGTGTCTCCATTGGAAAATATTTAGGGAGAATATCTCTATTAGAAAAAGAACTCGAAAGCTGTTGCGAGAGGCATTTGTGTCCTGCTCATTCATCATCCCAGCTGCTGGGATCGGGTGTCACCGTCATGGATTGTAAAAAAGTGTGTCAGCAATGGTCTGGAGTGAAAGTTTTGGAGAAACAGTGAAAATAAAGATGACAAATCGGTGGCGGGAGAGACAGATAAAGAGGGAGAGAGATATAAAGAGGAGATGCAAAGGGGAAATGAGATGACTATGCTGAAGATTTTGAACCCATATCTAGAGAGAGTGATGTAGGGCAGGCACGGATTAGTAGATTTCTGGATCAGAGCTCTGAAATTTGGTAGTCTGGAAACACCCTGTACTCAAATGAAAGCTGACACCCTTTGTCTTCCCTTCCCGTTACCCAGGCTGGGAGCTGGTGTACAGGTGTTTCAGTGCACCTCATCCAGCGTGGCAGAGAGGCTACAGAGCATCTGCTGTGCTGGTTTTGGCCAGCTGACAAGGGCAGCTAATCCTGACATGAAAAAGGCCAGCATCCATCACATCCTGTCACTGGGTCACGCCAACGGCTTCCAGTCTATGGCCTGGAGACCTTTCTCCTGGCTCTTTTTTCCATGGGACTCCATGCTCTGTGCTACAGTCGACATGTGATGGAATCCACATGTCCACTGAAGCTTTTTTAGGGGTCTGCAGCTGAAAAGGGCTGAAGAAGCTTTGCAGTGGGTCTTTAAACTTTGCCCAGCAGTTAGGTATGCCATGAGGATGGTTCCTGGAGAGCTGGGAGCTGTTTGTTGCCCACAGGCCTGGCACTGAAAACTGCTCCCAAACTCTGCAGTTTACTCCTGATATTCGGAGTTGGTTGAGGATTTGCAACGCCCCAAGGAGAAGTCCCAAAGCGAGAGTGGACGTTCTTCTGAGTCGATGCTGGGAAGCGGCTGGTGGATTTTGTGCTGGTGTTGCACACCAGCCTGACACATGGGGTCCTTGGATTGCTCTTACAGCCCTGTGGCAAACAATCAGCGTGTTTGTGTCCACAGGGAGTTAGTGGTGTTGTGTTCGCATAGAAACATCTTCCTGAGAGAGAGCGGGAGAATAAATGCAGGAATGTGTCCCTGCACCAGCCAGTTTTCCGTGCTGTAGCCGATAGGATTTTCAGCTATTTGCACTCCATGAAGTGGCTTTGGTTTCCTCGGGAATGAAATGCGTCTTGTGCAATTTAATAGCCCATAGTTTAAACGGGAAAGAACCAGAGTGATGCTAGGGAGAGAGAAACGATGCTGCTGAGCCTGGTGAGATGTTTGTGCTGCGTAAGACAGTGGGAGTATTACACAGCTAAGCTCAGCCTTGCGGTGTTCTGTTTGCACATGGCTAGAGGTTTTACTTGGAAGGACCGCCACGACACCGTTTTCCCCTCGTCATCGTACGTGACCGTGGCTGCCTGGAACCCGGGCGCGCTTGCACTGACCGTGCGCAGGGTTCGAGGGCGGGGGGCGGGGACTTGTGTGTACGCCGGCATTGGTGGTTCAGTGGTAGAAT
>NW_010255717.1:0-3423 GCF_000690775.1 Eurypyga helias | reverse complement strand
CTCTAGAGGTCCCTTCCAGACCCTTCCACCCTGTGAATCTTAGCACAGCACCAAATGTACAGTGTAAGAGTGGTTATATGAGATGAAAGACGTCTGTGTGGATTTTATTTTGGATGCCCCACAGTGGTGTTTTTTCCAGTCCTACAGACAGGAATAGAGGTAAGGTCTGGTTTGTTTCTTCACCTAATACATAGCCAAGTGAAAACAGAGAAGTTTCTGGGGTCCTTCTACATAGATAGTACAGTGATATGATGTTTCAAATTTTTGTTTTCCACAAACAGTGATTTTGGTAATATGGATTCCAGCCCAGATTACGACATCCACAGAGGCTCTGAGGAGAGGACAGACTAAGAGAAAAAGTGTATGTTCAGGAGAAGCAGATTCAGAAAACTCTTAACCATTTGTTTGTACTACATTGATAGAAATAAATACTTGGGATTGGACATTATAGAATGGAAAGTTTTGCACTAAGTAGGCAGTACAACTGATAAAATCTTCTCCAGGAAGTTTATGGCTGCATCAAAGGCTTGTTTTAGGTAGTTTTCCCATTTGTAAAGAACAGCATGGTGTTTGCCCAGGAGTTTATATTGCATCCTGTTCCTGGTTGGAGGGTGTTACATTCTTCTGACCTTGGTTGTGGGCTGCTTGTTCGTTGTCCATCTAGGAGAGCACTACTTTCTGATCTCCACAGGGGAGAAGGCAGGTAGCATTTCAACCCTGTGCTGGGATGTGGATGCTTCTGACATTGAAACAGCCACTTACTCCTTGGTTATGAAAGTCATGGCCACACTTGGCTACAGCCAGCTGAGATTCCAGAAGAGAGCCAGTGACGACAGAGGATCTGTCTTTCGATGGCATATATTTCTTCAGTGGCTGGATGGTTGTAATGCTTAGATTAAGAAGGCAGAGGTGAGATAATTAGTGAGGTACAGGCAGGTGCCATACTGAACGTGTTGCCAGCAGCAGCAGGTTACTGCAAGTTCCTTTGCTGTTTGCAAAGAAAGACAACGTGGTTTGTAAATAAAACCATTACTGGCTTATTTCTGCAGTTACAAAGAGCGCAGCATTTTTATTGCTTTGTCCGTAGCTTTGTCCATTGAGGAAGAATGTTGTGAGAGTAATCCCCTATGTCCTCATGCTTCCCTAATGCCAACATATCCATTTGTGGCACTATCCAAGGGATTAATTCGTGGGCACTTGGTAGCAAGCTTTCTAACCTTAGATGGGAGGTTTATGGTCCCCAGAGGACATGAAGTGACATATATAAGCCTGTCTCTTAGTTGTGTGCAGTTGTGATGCATTTTAAGTACGTGAGATTTTGTGTTCTGATGCTGTCACACTTGGGGCTCTTGATTTCTGGTTTTGTGCACCCAGTGTGGTAACTTTTTATAAATGATCTTATGTAATGTCTGTTCTATTTATTTATTTTTTTGATCACACAATGATTAAACTCATAAACATAGTACTGGTGGAATTTTGCATTTAAGATAATAAGATCCATTGTCCCTGCGTAATGTTTTTACTTTCATATGGTTTCATGCTGAACAATGTACTTCCTTTTTTCTGTTCTAACACTTCTGTGTAAATTCATCTGAAAGGGAAATGTTAAAAGCTGATATATCTGTAAGGTATGATCCAGTTTTAGCAGAGAGCGCAATGTGATTCCCTGCAATAGTCTCACTGCTTCTGCTTTGAAATTGCTGTATTGCAGGAGGCTATTGTGCTACTAACTTTTATAGTTGGGAAACATTTTTCTTGTTATTTAATTCAGATGCTGACATAATGAGTGCTCTGCTGTAATGAATATTTGATGTGTTTATGCTAATGTAAATGCCCAGCTATCTTGCCAGTTCTCTTCAGCCTTTATAACTTTTTAGACAACAATTTTGAGAGTGATGCAGTTTGCCTGACGCATTTTTATGAGAAAGGGTAATATTTTTATGGACACTCAGTTAACAACTTCTAGAATTCATTTTCTTGTGGTCTTGGCTGTTATTCAGTGCGATTTTAGCTTGAAATAGTCTTGTTAGACTCTCATGAGAGAACTGGGCCAGGATCAATATCTGCAGTGTAGGTATGTAGGACTCATTACTCCAATTTTCCTTCATAGTCAGCAGACAGAGGGAGGCACTTCTAGGCAAATTTCTTTATTGTATAAGACAATGGTATTGGAGCCTCAGGTGGAACAGTTTCTAGTAAAACACAGTACCTTCTAATTAATTTGCTCGCAGAAGTGCTGAATTATAACTGAGGTGCTCATAAGCAGTGAGTTTTTAAATCAAAGACTTTCTTTAGCTTTCCTTATCCAGAGCAAATAAACGCTCTTTAGAAATTACTAGCAGTATGCAGAATACTTTGTAGGCACAGAATTATGTCTGTGCCCTGTCTGTGTCCGTGTCTTCTGGGTGATGCCATCAAGTTCCTCTGTCCCATGGGAGATTTTTTAGAAGATGGTCTGTAGGAGTTGATGTGGCACACTCTCTCTGTCATTTGCCCTGTCGTTCTAGCAGTAGGGTACAATATCAAGTAATGCACATTTTAATATTTTGGCACTGCATTTCAAGAAAAACATGGTCCAACTGGAAATAGTCCAGAGGACAGCAATGGTAGTGATCTGAGGTCTAGAAAATATCATCAGTGAGAAAGTAAACTTGAATTGTTTAGCCTAAGGAAGAGAAGATTGATGATAACACTATGCAGTTCCGTAAAAGGCTGCTCTGGCCATATTCAAGGCCAGGCTGGATGAGGCTTGGAGCAATGTGGTCTAGTGGAAGGTGTCCCTGCCCATGGCAGGGGGGTTGAAACTAGATGGTCTTTAAGGTCCCTTCCAACCCAAACCATTCTGTGATTCTATAAAATTGGAAGGTTGTAATCTTTTCTCCATGCTTGTGGGGGCTAAAACAGGGCATAGTGGTTCTAACCTGTGTCAAAAGAAGTTCAGGTTAGATATTAGGGAAATGTTCTAAAGATATGGGTAGAATAGTACTGGAATAGATGATCTCGGGGTCTTCGGAACATCCAGCTGTACTAATCTTTAAAATCAAGTTGAGCAAACAGCTGTCAGAGATGACAACAGGTAGTAGGTCCTACCTTGTGACAGACAGACTGATGGACTGCATCTTTTCTCCAGAACCTCCAAACCTGTTTTTTATGACTATTGACACAGTACATGAAAAAAGAGAGATAAAGTGACCCAAACAGAAAGATGATGCTGTAACAAAACATTGTAACATTTTTAAAACTACAGTTCTACCGGTTGGACTCCAATTTGTTCTACTTCCAAAACTGATCCTTTTTGGTTAGCAAGGCTAACCAGGTTTGAGTAACACCAGCATGTACTAAAAGTAAATATGGATGGTAGTAACTGGTAGGGTTAGTTCAGTCGGCAGAGTCAGCGACGGCAGCGGTGTGCTCCGTGGCTGA
>NW_010255716.1:0-1163 GCF_000690775.1 Eurypyga helias | reverse complement strand
AAGCCCCTGGACTTGTTCCTGTGTTCTACTCCAGGTGATCCTGTTAGGTGATCTACTCCAGGTGATCCTGTTAGATGGTCTCTAGAGGTCCCTTCCAACCCCTTCCACTCTGTGAATCTGTGAAAATATGCTTCTTAATGATACTTTAGGTTCCTCCTGTTCTTGCGTGAGAAAACATTTAAACCCTAAGTAAGTTGTTGAAAAGCAGATATTCATGGATGAATAGGAAGTATTTAGTGGTACCTTCTCCAACTTGATTAAATTTAGTTTTATTTTCCAGGAATGTGTTGTTTCTTTTTTTGCTACGTACAATTTCACAAACAAAATATAGTTGATTAAAATTCACTGGCCAAAGGACAACTGGTAAGGATGCTTAGAAATAAATATATGGAGATATTAGTTCTGCTCTGGAGCACATGTATGATTTCACAGCAAGCAATTCCGGTGGCTTTAAAATAACTTACCAGTAAAATTTAGAAGTCTTGTCAGAGAACGGAAGGCGGGGGGAAAAAAACCCCCAAAATAAATGGAAAAGATTCTGGGGCAACATACAATCCTTGATTTTTAGGATAGACATAACTGATTTTTGGTTGCTCAAGTGAGCTAGAAAGTCTCTCTTTCCATTTCCACCATCTGAAAGCCACAGCTATCCCTGAACTGCATTGTGTGGGCTGCTTGCAATTAATCTGTTCTGTCCTGGAAAGGAGGAGAGCAAATTGACTCCTCTGGCATTTAAACCTGTGGGTTTAAGGAATATTTTACTCAAGATTAGACCACTAAGCCATTCCTTCTGGCTGTTTAAACAATTTTATTCTAAGAAGGACACGGGAGTGCAAATATTATTGTTAACTGTACTTGGAGGTAGGAACTGTGTATTTCTATCGCTGGTGAGTTTGTTTTATCACCCACTTTATTTTTGAAGGGATGGACAGCAATGTGTTGGGTAGGAATGCCTTTAGGTGCTGTGATCTAAGATTTTGATTATTCATTTTCTGGTGGATCATTTTTGACCAAAAAGTTTTCTGGCCCCCTTCGTTATCAGTCTTCTTACCCAGTACTGGGGAAGGTCTGAGTAGCTCAGAAGCTCCACAGGGAAGAGAAGCAGCTTCCCCAGTTGTGCTGATGGCTGCGGACCTGTTCTGCCGATGACACCCAGCTGTGTG
>NW_010255715.1:3564-18819 GCF_000690775.1 Eurypyga helias | reverse complement strand
TGGTGTCATCTGCCAACTTGCTCCGGGTGCACCCTGCCCCATCATCCAGGTCATAACGAAGATGTCAAACGAAATCAGACCCAGTATCGACCAATTGGGCTACACCACCAGTTCCCGGCCTCCGACTCAACTTGTGCCCCTGATGACCACCCTCTGGGCTCAGCTGCTCAGCCAGTTTTCAGTTCACAATTCTTCCACTTATAAACTCTAATCAGTCCACATAAACTCTAATAAGATTTCTTTATTATTATTCTCACATAGTTGGGCCATATGTTGAGCTGTGTTATTGTCAAACAGCGTTGTGTCTGTAGTAAGAGCAGGTCTAGCAAGATAAATCCAGGAGAGGACTCTGTTCATTCACCGCCTTGAGAAATAGCTGAATATACCAATAATATCTCTTAGAAAAACTTAAGAGTGGAGATGTCTTTTATACTTAGAAACCACAGGGATCTTGACATGACTGACTCAGCTGGACACCAGAATCCTCAGATAGCGCTTGTTGGTTGGATTAAGGGATTACCTCAGATAAATTCCTTCAGACCAAGTTCAGGAGCAGCTATTTTCCCCTCCCCAGTAAAAGAGTCTACAGGTAGACCTTTAATTTTCCTTAACCAAGCCTTCTTGCGTGCTCTTTGCTGATCTTCCATGGACTGTGCCTGGTGTGCCTGATGCTGAGCCACAACCGCTGCCTCGTATGCCTCCTTCTGTTTTCCTGTCAGAAGCCTGAACCCACTGTCGCTACAGGAAGGGTCGGCAGCATACGGACAAAAGAGCTTTTTTCTCCTGGAAACAGCTTCATTTTTTGTTTGTGCAATCATCGTACGTGTCGATCTGATCAGTTCAGAAGAAGCTGTAAAGGGATCGATAAGCTGAACCCCATCTTCGGTGGGAGGATTAGCTTTACCATGACCCCCGTGAGCTTGCTTTTCTTGCAGCAAACCGCGGCAAGTTTTGGGACGTACAACAGAGGGAGCAGGGATGGAGGATGGCACAGTGGGTCCGTGCAAAGAGTTTTTCATCTTCAGCTGCAGCATTTTCCTTTCAAAGGGCACAGAAATTCTTTTCATAGTCAGAGAATCACTGTGCAGTTTCACACGTTGGAGCTGGTCTGTCTGATCCTTTTTGTGTTGCAGAGGGGTTTTGTATACTTGTACCTTTCCAGGGCAGTGTTGCTGATGTTCCCACGCTTCCCTGATTTTTGCTGTGTGCTTAATCCTGGAGCTGACGGGGGCTGACTTGCAGGCATTCTGCAGCATGCTGACTGGTAGGAGGTGCTTGTCAGGGGACATGGGACAACTTGAGCCTCTTCTCTTTTCCTGCTGTGAAGTGGCTTCTGCCCTGTCAGGATATGCTGGCACGTGGAGAGAAGGGCCATGTTCGGATCTGCCATCTGTTTCCAAAAAAAAACCACCACATTTAGAGTCGAGGCTCGGTTTTGTGGTTGTTGTTGTAGTAGTACTCTGTTTTTGGGGTAGTACTCTGACTAAGACCAGGGATGGGTGCTGGATTGACAGGCATATGGACAGTGCACCTACAGAACAGGCAGCGTAGAAAGCTGCAAGCTGATGGTGCCTGTTTCCCTTTGAGCATCCCTGGCCACACTAGTGACACTGCCAACATCAGTGGTAACGAACTGTGTCTTGGTTACCTGAGAAGCGTTCATTGCCAAGGCCTGTGCGAGTCAAACTGAAGTCAGAATCTGTAACACAATATTTGTGTGTGGGTGGCTTGGTGTCCACCTTGTTTGAAACTGTGGTGTCTAAAAGGAATGAGGCTCCCCACCACCTCTTCCCACGCACCCCTTTCTTGTCCTATGGTTTGTGCTTTGGGAAAAGAGCTCAAGACAAGTCAGTTCCTCGTAAAATTTTTTGAAGTGTCCAACACCTGAGAACCAGTTTGAACTGTTACGTTCAGAGCTGCGTTTGCATTGGAAATCACAAGACGTGCCTGGCAGCCAGGCTTTGTAGCCCCAGGGTGTGTAGGGATCCACCGGTGCTGTATGACAGACCCATCAAGATGGACTGTGAGATTATGCCCCTGACTAAGAACTAGACGGGGATTAGGGTTACGACACAGAGTGCGTAAGACACTCGGTCCCGTGGCCTTGCCACAGCAATGCGTTTGTCACTTCGCTTTGCAGTGCCATGCCGTTCACGCCTCATTGCTTTGCAGTGCAATTCTGTTTGTCCAGACTGGTTAACTGCAACTTCTGCCCTCCTGAAATGTGTTTCAGAGAACATTAAGTTGCAGGGCAGAAAGGCAGAATACACTGAGACAGACTAATGAAAACTGCTGCTTGTTCCTCATTCACAGAATTTAGAACTGTTCAATCAGCACATAAATAGGACCCTGCATCTGCAAACACCAAGAATTTGGGGTGTAAGACTTTCGAGTGGTATAGCTCTTGTGAAGTAAGATTTACGGGTGTATCTTAAAAGTTAATGTCTGAATATAAACCCTGAGAAAAATCAACTTGTGACAAATACCCTATGGCCACAGACCATGTCTGAGACCTCAGTACTACCTCACTTTCAAGTTTCAGGTTGCCATGTTGTTGCGGGCTGAGACAATTTACATATTATTTTTTTAACCATTCTCTGCGTTACTGCTATTGATTAAATGCCAACTACTTGAAACAATTCTCTATACTTGTCACAGAAAAATAAAAGTAGAGTAAGGGTACCGTAAAAAGCCCCTAAACACTAGAGAATGAGGTCTTAGAGCTAGAGCTGACCACTTGTCCTCTTTGGCTGAACTGAAGTGCCTTCTGTAGCCATCCCAGGCTCTGCAAGTGAACTGTCCCACCACTGCAAATCTTTCACCCAGATGGGCCTGTCTTCTAGAGATCATCACTTTGTGGTTAATCCATTTGTTTATCCTAGGGCACTTGTTTGCAGAACTACTGCCCCACCTAGCCGCGAAGAGTCCTTACCAGTATCTGCCAGGATTCCTGCAAAACGCACACTCGCTGACCTTCCTGAGGCAAAGGCACGGGGTTGTTTGGTGCCAGGAGGGAAAAGCTTTTTCTGCTGCTCTGCCTGAGTACAAAAAGCCTTCTCGACCTGGTGAAGAGGCTGCTGTTGCTGGCAAGTTGTTGATTTCATCGGTTTATAGCAGGGGTCTAGAAAACAGAAGAAAGTCATCTCTCAACATCACTGCTGTTAAACTTTGGGGTTTTTTTTAAATTTAAATAAAACCCTTAGAACTTTTGGGATTTCAAGTCTTTGGTTAGTGTTTTGCCTCCCGTCACAGCTTCTAAGGGTCTAGGTATTAGAAATAATCTAAAGATATTTGTTTAGCAGAAAACCTCACAGAGTTCAAAGTTGACAGCAAATGTTGATTTTTTAAAATATTAAGTATGTACACACAACCCATATATTTTTTCCACTAAAATTAAAATATATTGCACTCAATATATTTGCACTCAATATATTGCACACAATATATTGCACATAATATATGTGTTTCCTGTCTCTACAAAACGTACATCTTTTACCAAGTAGAGCTACATCAAGGAGGTTCGCACCCAATGGCCTTGAAAACAACTTTCTCAGCCCAAGAGTTCATCTGCAATATGCAGTTTGTTTGTAGTTACGGAAGATTTCTAATACATACTGTATTAACTAACTGCTGATCTAAAAAAATAGCATCACTATGTTTCCATTTACAAGGTGCCTACTCATGTGCAATTGCATTTCCCAGTGATGCCAGATCCTGAACGCAGGTGTCCTGTGACTTTCTAGACTATTTTCTAATAAATGATTCAAGCCCTGAATCAGCAGCGCTTTTCTGTGCGTGCCAGCTGTGGGAACATGAGTAAGACTGCTGCTTTCTCTGTTACTCGGTCAGAAAGCGACAGCGCCTGTCTTGACAAACGTGTTGAATGTACACCAAACCTTTCTAAAAAGGTACAGACGTTGTACCGTAGAAAACAGAGGGTTTACAACAGCCTGGAAGCGGCAGGGGTATGGAAATGCGACAGCACATCTGCCAGACGGCACTTTCAAAAGGCAGGGTCTGTATATGGATTCAGACGAAGGCAGTGGGTACATCAAACTACTCTAACTCCTTTTAGAAAGCGATGCTGGAGCAGGGCAGGGGCTGTGCGTAGTACTTTGAGACGTTCCACGGCCTTTCAGTGACTGGCGGCGGATCCAGCAAGACAGCATGAGCTGGTCAGCATCTTGTGTCTCCGGAGCAAGCGGCGGCGCCTGGCCGACGTCGTGGCGTGCCGCTCGCTGGAGGTGAAGCCGTTTCCTGCTTGAAGCCTTGTCGCGTTGGTTTTGCTTCCCCACCCTCTCTCGGTCAGCGTCTAAGGTGTAGTCCCACCTGACACTCTCAAACTGGAACAGCAGCAGGCTGCTTGGGGAGTTGACCACCATCCTGGAGAAGGGAAGGAAGAGCCGCTACAAGCACATCGACACACAGCTCCTGTCCAAGGGGCCCATTGGCTTCCGTGAAATACCAAAACCTGAGGGCGCTTACCCGAGATAACCATCACTTGTTTAAGGAAGCACTAGCACTTAGTCCCATGGATCAAACGCCTTACGTTTTAACTCACACCCCCTGTGAGCTCTGTGGGGCTCTTTTCACTCAGGTCTTCAGCAAAGTTTGTTTAAAAATAATTAGGATGAAAATTGCTGTCAGTGGAATGAGCAACAGCACCAAAAAAAACTGGAGATACCAAGTTATTAGGAACATTTACACCTAAATTGGAGGGGTGTACTGGGCCTGGCTGGGATGGAGTTTGTTTTCTTCACAGCAGCCCGTATACTGCTGTGTTTGAGGGTTGTGACCAACACAGCACTGCTAACACACCAGTGTGTCAGCTGCTGCTTTGTTTAGAGGTGCGGAAGTGAAGGAACCTGGAAGGATTTTCCAAGACTGACTTTTATAAGGAGACAGTAGGCCAGGGAACAGGTAAAGGCCTTGTCAGGCCTTGGCTTGATTCTCCAACCTCGTAAGAAATTTGGGTTCTGAATGCAGATTTACAGTTGGGTCTAAAGTTGTACAGAAACAGGGACATTTTAGATTGCTGAATGCACTAAGCACATCTGTTTTCAGCCACTGTTAACAAAACCAAGTTACTGAAGCAGTCAATAAGCAGTATAGCTCTTGAAAACTTATTTGTGAGATGGACAGTAAAAGGGAAAATACACAAGTCTTTAAATTACAATGTAAGCTACCTAATTTGGTTCTGAGGCTGATTGCAGCTGTTGTCACCAACCTGTTTTCTGCAACATAGAAAGAAGATATGGGGTCTCCTCTGCGGTTGGCCATCAACACTCTCAGGCAGCTTCCAGTCAGATAGTTAAATATACGAATCTTTCCATCAGCACAGCCGCTGATGACTCTGAGATAGAGGAACTCCAGAGACAGAACTTCCCTGAAAACACAACATGTCAGTGTTGGTGCGTTCACCGTGCTGTCGCAGGGAGACATGATCCACTACCTCTTTGGGCTTGGAGGAGATGGCCTGCCTCCATCAACAGGCTAAGCAAAGCAGCTCATTGAGATATTTAAAAGGCCTAGTAGTGATGTCCTTCACAACCACTCGTGTCCAAACAAACCAACACAGTGCATCCTCAGAGCAACCAGTGTGGTTATGGCCATCTGCTGTGCTTTAAATGTCATTATTATGTCTAGGAAAGTAAATTAAAACAATACGATGCTACAGTTTTCACAGTTCTAATAAGAAATTAAAGCATTAGACAATAACATAATATACAGTCGGTAGGGTTCAGCATGTAACCCAGCCACCTCCAACACAGAGGGTGTCTTTTCTTGACCAGGTGGCATGGTACTCTCTTGCATATGGGTTGGGATCCTTGAAATATTGGACTATTCACTTTCAGTCTTAAGTCATCCCTGACTGTGACCAAGTGGTTGCATATCTGCATTTTAGGTTGTTATAGGTCTTAACTGACAAACACTGGTTGCAAACCACATAGTGCCTGATGCCACTTTAAAGATGAAGTTTGTTATAAGTGAGGACACTTCAAACCCTAAGAGTGATAATTAAGGCATTGTGTGTTCCTATAAGGGAGACATCTTCTTCACAGATTTAGTGGACTGTTGAACACAACTTGAAAGACATCCAATTCCTACTTAGAGTGGCGGAAAGCTGTCAGGCATCTCTTGAAGTTTCCCAGCATGCTCCATCCCAGGGCGTATCCATCGGTGCTTCCTGTGACTAGGTGCCACTGATCAAAAGACAAGCACGTAACTGCGCCTTGGTGCCCCTCTAATGTCTGCAGAGTAAAAGAAAGAGGTGTAACGCTGTCAGCAGTCTGGTTGTAAATATGCCAAGATATCTTACGGCATTCACAGTACCAGCCTCAGGTACTATACTGTAGTTTTATCAGGTGTTACTGTAACATACCAATACACCCTATGGATAACTGTGTTAGTTGTATAGTCACAAGAAATATTCTGGGCTTGTTGCTGCTGCTGAGTTACCTGCATGGAATTAGCATCCATTTTCCATCTTTATGACGTGTGCTAAATAGATGTTACCGCACCTCTGTCATCTGTTGAATGCTCACTGGGGAGAGAGGAGCGTGGAGTGCCCTGACCACAGCGAAAGGGGCAATTGCAAAGTCAGCCCAGCTGGAGGTGGGGTATGGTGCGTCTGAGGTGCATCTCAATTTGCAACTCTCTTCCCCACAGGTGGAAAGAGCTTCGCTCCTCTCAGATACGGACTAATACTCATTCTGGACACCCGCTAAGGTAATGAGCAGAATCTGGCCTCAATCTTTTACTTGCAGAGCAGCTATCCAGCTGCTTTAGCTTTATAAACTGCTACCAGTTCTGAGCGCAAGTGTCATATTTTGGGTTAACAGGGAATAGCTCCAACCTCAAAAGCTGTTAGCGAAGCCCTCCCACCCACTTCCCAGGTTCTGAAAGGTTCCACAGGAGCAGAGGTGACTGTATCCACAGAGAACGAGCCATGATGAGGGTTAGGCAAGGCAAATCAAACCCCGGCTTAAAATTGCAAATCACTTTTTAGATTACAAATCACTCCGCAGTTCCTTTTATCAGTTTAGACTGCTTTGGGGTTTGGTTTGGGGGATTTTTATTTTTTTTAGAAAGTCTTTGGCAAAAGCAAAAAGCTGTGATAAACTAGCACAGAAGATTTTTGACCATTTAGCACAAAATTACCCACCATAGAAGAAACTTACTTTGATGAGAGTGCCCGTGTCAGCACACCAGACTTTCACCAGCCCTCGGTCACAGCCAGTGACAATGCGGGTGCCATCCATTTTAACCACCCGAACAGCACCGTTGTGCCTCAGAGTCTGAAGACATTTCCCAGTCTCCAGGTCCCACACTGTTAGGGGCAAAGGGGAGAAATATTAAAAACACATACACCCCAGTGATGAGCTCTGCTGAGTACACCATGAATTAAAAGACATTATTGGACTTACGGTTGCACCTTGTACCTGCAGCTCTGCACGTAGTCAAGTGTTGACTTAAAAAGTATAATTGCAGGGCAGAAATTTTAAATGCAAAGTCCAGAAAATAACACATCCTTTTCATCTTTATTCTATAAGCTAATAATAAGGAAACCTCTGCCAAAGCTGAAAGTTGATTCCACTTTCCCAAGAGCTGATCCAACCCTACAGCCACAAAGCCATTAAAATGGAATAAAAGCAGAAACAGTGAGAATTTATTCAGTGAGAGAGGCCTTGGGTGTGCATGTGTCCACAGCTTAGGCTGTTCTGGGGGCAAAAATATGAGACAGTGAAATTCACCCTCTGATTTATAGACCCGGTTTCGTGGTCACACAGTGCACGTGTCACACTCGTCACAACTCTGGAGTAGTCTGCCCATTGCTCGCCACTATTTGCCTTTGGGAAGCTGCTAGTCTGGGCTCTCACCTTTCACCACCCCATCTCTGGCTCCTGACACAAACTGCTCTTCGTGTAAATCCAAACAGGTGATTGTCCCACAGTGACCATTAAAGATTTTCACACAGGCACCACTGTATATATTCCAGCATCTACAAAGAACGCACGGAAAAGGGAATACAGTGTTAGACTTAATTGATGGCTTATTCATTTTATTCATTATTTCCTACTTAACAGGCTCAGCTCCTCACCCATGCAAGCTAGGTTAAAAGAAGGAGTTGTTCCACTGAGCTGGCAGAGAATTTGGAACAATCAAGCCAGGCTTAGAATTCAGTTTTTTACCCATATACATTGCTCTTCTACCTCCAAACTGCCTGGAAACAGGGGGCTAAATTTCACCTTTGGCCTGGTTACCTTCAATTAAGCTTAAAATGTAGAGCTTTACAGATAAGGTTGTTTCTTTACTGACTGGTGCCAAGCTGATTTTTGTTGACTTTATCTAGAAAACTCAAGCTTGCACTTAAACAAACAGCCCTTTTGGAGCGGGAAGAGCAGGAAGGACAGAGCCTGAGTGGTTATCAATCCCTGTTTGTTAAATGCTGCCTCGGATGAAGCTGAGCAATTGCCATACCAGAGCTGGACAACCTGATGTTTATTGTCACCCCTCGTCACGATACTTTTGAGATGTAGTGATAAATACGATGCCAGGCCAGAGCTGATCACCTCCGCCCCGTGTTTCAGGGTGCAGCACCTGGAAAGGAGCAGCTGTACAGCGGGTACCAGGGTGCTGAGCCTGCTTAACACAACAGGCCTTCTAAAAAGTCACGGACAGAACCAGCCTCCCTGAACTGGATGCTGGCCTTAGCACGACCTGATCTCACCACAATGCCTGTGGGATCTTTGGTGTTTTAAGATTATATAGATATAGATATAGATTAGATATCAGGAAGAAATTCTTCCCGGAGAGGGTGGGGAGGCACTGGAACAGGTTGCCCAGAGAAGCTGTGGATGCCCCATCCCTGGAAGTGTCCAAGGCCAGGCTGGATGAGGCTTGGAGCAACCTGGTCTAGTGGAAGGTGTCCCTGCCCATGGCAGGGGGTTGGAACTGGATGATCTTTAAGGTCCCGTCCAACCCAAACCATTCTATGATTCTATGATTCTAAGATGCTTTAGGAATACCAGTGCATCACTTGCAACTTTGTCATTCAGCACTGGGTGAAACGGGGAAACAGAAGCTGTCCTGTGTGAGTAGGGAAGGTGTTTCCTAATCTGCTGTCCTTCGTTACTCTAATGAAAATGACAGGAAGGAGGATTCCTAGAGAGCTGGAAGGATTGAAGTCTCATTCTTCCTAGATCTGCCGAGGGGCTGGTATCCCAGGGCACAGTCCCCACTGCTCACCTGATGCTGAGATCAAAGCTTGCGCTGAGAACAAACCCTTTCTTCTCATGGAGGAACAGCGCTTTGATGCTCCCAGCGTGTCCGGAAAGCAGAGGAGACGCTTCTTTCATTCCCGACATATCAAGAAGTCTCACTTTTCGGTCTGCAGAGCCAACGGCTACCAAGTCTCCACCACAGTAATGGATCGTTCTGCTGCTGTCTGATCTGGATAAGAAGCAGTGACCGAGATGAGCTTTAGCCTGTTGACAAGGTACAACCGATGTAAGACTGCAACCGGCATTTTAATGGTCCTCACTGAGCAACCTGATGTCAGTGCACTCAAGCAGGTGAACCCTTTGAAGGGCACCACAACCAAGCTCCCTAGTTCTGCACAGCGATGTTTCCATGGGGAGGGCAAGCTTGAAAGGGGGAGAGGGCTCCTCCCAGCCCCATATCCCTTGTGATACACGGTGGGTCACTAAACCTCATGCCTTTAAAAATAACTTACCTTGGTATCTTTATAAATAACTGGATTTGACACTGAGGATTTCTTACCACTGATGCTGAGAGACCCTTCTCCAGCCGTACATTCCCACAGAAGGATTACAAGGACTGGGATAGGTTTTTGGAAGGCACTGTTTGGCCCTATAGCTGGGCAGTCTACTCACTGGTCTGAGAGGGCACGAATATTGTAGGAGCCACAGAAGACATTTCTCTCTTCTAGCTGAATCGTGTCAGTTTGCAGATCGTGATAGGCTGCCTGCAGACTGCCTTCCTCCTCCTGATGGAAAGAGAAATGGGGAAATACAAGTGTGGGAGGGGGGAATGCAGCATTATTCCATAACATTAAACGTGTCAGCTTGGTCCCCACTATTGTGATGAGACCAACAGAGACAGAAAGTGCTGGCAAGGAACATCCAGAGTGCTGGAACGTCCTGGGTAGTCCAGAAATGAGGGTTGTTCCCATGCCAAGTTCTGTGGCAAAAATGGAAGGTCTGCCAGCCGCACCCTTTATTCTTCTGGAAAAAGGCCATGTCCTGGGGATGCTGCCCAGCCTTGCCGGCACCTCTGGCCTCAAGGCTATTCAGGCGACTGGAGGGACAGATTAGGTCACGGCAGGAGTTCAGGGATGCAGGCTCCCTCCCAGGCAAGGAGGGGCTGAGCAAGCATTGGTTCTCATGGATTGCTCATGACGCTGTAAGCCAGAAGCAGGAGTGGGAGAAGAGCAAAGCAACCCCAACTTCAGTCCTGTCTTCCAAGACCACTGTGTCCTCCTTCCTTCCCAAATGCTGAAATGCAGGATCCATGAAAGGCAATCAACTTCTAACTTACCTTTGTTTTACTTCCCAAGTCGTGGCCTTTCACTTCGATGACATCTCCCTCTTCATTTAACTGCGGAATTGTCACATTCACTGTTTTAGCATAGTTTGAAACTGCTCTTCTAGAGCACAACCCCTGGAATAAACCAGTAGAGGCAACACAGTCACTGCAGAGCCCAAGTGCACAAAGGATGCTGCTCATGTGTTGATGCTTCCAGCATCTCCATGGGATGCTGACATTGAAAGCAAAGCTGAGCTGCACACACTGGCTTGCTGTTATTGTTTAAGAGGTCTAAGAGACCTGGCTTTCATTTACCACTTTGTTGGTATGATTTAATTTCTTGTGAAAAATAATTGGGGTTTTTTTTCCCCAAACTCTAGTCTTAAGCTTTTAATAAGCTGCAAAACTTTTCCATTTCAACAGAAAAATTTCTAAGTGCATCTCTTCTTTGGTGAGCACTCAGCTGATGCAGAATCCAAACCCAATGAGATGAGAGGCTCTCAAAACCTCTTTATCAATATCTAAGATTTATTTTTAATGTGTGAAACCTTCCATTAAGCCTTCTTTGAATGCCAGCACAGAGCTGAAAACTCCATGCTCCGTTCACAAATCAAAGCATAAAAAGCCCCCTAACTTTGTCTTTTTGGGGACTTACCTTTACACTTAGCTTGGTCTGTGGCAGATCCGCACTAATCCGGACAAGCCTTTCCTAGAAGTCCTGATTTACCCTGTCCCAACCACCAGCTCTAACTTCTCGCAAAAGAACCTAGCATTCCTCTCTTCCTATGTGGAGCAAACAAAGCTCATTGTTCCAGCTGCCTCACTGTGGCTCTGCCCTATTTCCACTAGCTCCTGGAAGTCCAGTATTTCACTGTGACCAAACACTGTTTCCCTGATTACAGAGTGTTTTGATCCATTTTTGGAGTCTCAGGCTCTCTAAAGGTCAGTAACGGCTATTCTGTGTGCTTACTTGTGACAGTATTAACATCTAACCTGGATTAGCTCTGCAGAGGGGGGAAGAAAGAACAGGGTGAAGTTGGGAAGTGGCCTCCAGCAAAAGCATCTGCTATCTAGAGTATCTAGAGGCTTCTAGGTGCATCTAATAGCTTGCACAGTAACAGAAAAAAAACTCTCTTTTTGAAGTGCATAATGATGGCAGAAACCCAGGCATCATACCTGCAAGTACAGGATCTTCTCCTGTACTGTGCTTTGACACACATGTTCCCTCCTGACTTCTCTGGCCCGGAAAGCCCAGCATCTACTCACAGCAGTACATGCATCAAGGGATTTTTGATCCAAAAACCCTGAGGAATGAAAGGGACAGACTGGTAAACCCTTAGACACACCAGAGACTATTCAGTACCCTTATGGGAAACCACCCTTGGAAAAATCATCGCAGCTTTACCTAAGATGTACAGGGACAGGTGAAGTGGCAGGCAGCGAATTAAGTCCTTGGATCGGTTGACATTAGAGGCTGACTGGAGAGATGCAGGAACCACAGTGCGGTCTTCATCAGCTAAGGACATAATGGGTGACTTATGCCTCCTGGATGAGGGACGCGGTGTTCTGGGGACGGAAGCACATTGCTGGTGGTCGACCACCTAGAAGAAAGGGGAATTGGAAGTCGTTCATACTCCTGAGCTTCAGTGGCTGTTAACGGCACTGTTGCTAGTAAAACACCGCAAGAGTTGGTTGATTTAATCTGACTGTCCTGCTGATCTTTGGTACTGCACCATTCACAGGAAAATGCTGGAAACACTCAGCCTCTTGCAGGACAGTTCACACCAGCAGGGTTTGAGGGCAGAGAATGACAACTCTTCCCACCCACCACTGTCGGGAAGGGTAGTGAGGGCTCTTCACAGCTGGAAAAATGAGGTGAGCCAAGGGACCACAGAGACCCTGGGTGCAGTGTGACAGTTTCCCTGTACAAACACAACACTTCACCTCTCCCACCTCTATCTACAGCAGTCACCAGCATGGGAGGGTGTCTCTCCCAGACTCTAAGAGAGAATAACTGAAATAACCCCATGCCAAGGACAGAGCGCTTCTTCCCTGAAAAGAGCAGAAAACCTTCTCTTCCTTTAGCCATCAGATTTTGTTCAGTAAAAATATGACCTGTGTTATGACACTGCAGAAGGTAAGGAAGGGGGACAAATTGCTGTCTTGTCCCCCAGATAAGAAAGGTAAACACAGCTAACGCCCTTCTCACATCAGTAGTTTTTGCTGGTGACCGTATATACCCCTGGGCATCTTTGCCCCACTGCAACTCCGGGGTGTAAGGCTTTCCTTCCTTTTAGGTGCAACACCAGCCACAGCACTACGTTTTGAAATTCAGGTTGTGCTGGTGGAAGACCTCCAACCTGAGAGAACATCTTGATCCATGAGCAAAAAGGGAGACACCATCTTATATCACTAAGCGTGCTGTCAGCACCTCGGCCAACTTGGGAAGTGGCTCAGAGGAAAGGCAAGCAGCTGCTGAATGGCATCACCTCCTCTTGCATGGCACATCTTTGAACGTTCCAGTTAATTATTGCCATGGTCTGCCATGGTTTGTTCCCCTGCAAAGCGACCCAAACCAGAATTGTTCCTAGGCAGTGCCAGTTGTTAATGTTCTGGTGTGAAACACTCTACATTTTTCCCAGTATTAATCACCCAGATGGCGGTACCCACCTTACTAAGCTGGCCAGTTCTTGCAGATGAGGTTTTACTTTGAAGGGCTGCAGGAGAAGTGCTAGTGGGCCATAGTGGAAGTCGAATCCAGGTACTGGGCTGAGGACAGCTGTCTTTCCTCAAGTTGCTTTGGGCTTCAGCAGGTGATCCACCTACACTATCTTCCTCTGGAAGAACTAAGCAGAGTCAAACCTTACAATCACAGTATGCTTCTTAGAGCGGAATTAGGGGACTGCAGAAGTTAGAACAGTATCATAAGTACCTACTAAATAAATTGGGCTATATTATTTATTCTGTCCCTTCTAGCTATGCAGAATTAGTCCCTTCAGTGCTTTCTTTAGTATGGTTTTCATTACTTAAAACATTCAGTTCACAACCACCCCTCCTGAGATGCACTGCCCAGAAGAATTCATGAGGAAGTTGGTTTTTGTTACGTTATTGTCAGCAACACTTCATTATAGGCTCTATTCATCTTCCCCTTAACGATCACCTCATTTACAGGGGTCCTGCACGCTGGTGCACACGTACAGGCTGGCACGGAGGCAGAGCTGGCCCCGGGAGGCTGATGCTGGGTCAGGATGAAGATGCCAGGTCTGGGTCCCACCTTGCCCTGTCTCTTGTTGCAGGAACACCCTGTTCCCTCCACAGCCCCTTCTCCCACCTGGCTTTACCCACTCGTTTCCCACAGCTGGAAGGATTGGAGACCTAAACAATACCAGATTCGCGATTTGAACCGGAAGGTTAATAGCACAAGGTAAATAAAGCTACAATTAACAGTTATGCTGGCTGAGCAGTTTCCTTCAGCAGTTCCCCTTTGTGTCGCCTGCATCAGGAATTCTGCCACATGCAATAACATACCTGCTAGAGAGGGGAACAGCCAGCAGCATCAGGAACTGCCAGACTGCTGCAGATGACAGGAACCTGGGTAACGTTACCTCCATCTGAGCATCAGCCCTGGACCACAGCGGTTGTACCCTGGAGGTAGCTGTGACAGCCTGGGCATTTTGATGCTGTGTGCTCTAACACCTTCATAGGGAAGCCTAGGCAGCTTGGGTTAGATGAGTGGGCAGTGAGGTGGATGGAGAACCGGCTGAAGGGCAGAGCTCAGAGGGTTGTGATCAGGGGTGCAGAGCCTGTGACTAGCAGTGTTCCCCGGGGGCCAGTACCGGGCCCAGTCTTGTTCAACATATTCATCAACGACCTGGCTGAGGGGGCAGAGTGTACCCTCAGCAAGTTTTCTGATGACCCCAAAATGGGAGGAGTGGGTCGCCTGCCGTGCTGCGAGGCCTGGACAGGCTGGAGAGTTGGGCAGAGAGGAACCGCCTGAGGTTCAACCAGGGCAAGTGTAGAGTCCTGCACCTGGGGAGGAATAACCCCAGGCACCAGCACAGGCCGGGGGTGACCTGCTGGAAAGCAGCTCTGCAGAGAAGGACCTGGGAGTGCTGGTGGGCAGCAAGTTAGCCATGAGCCAGCCATGTGCACTCGGGGCCAGGAAGGCCAGTGGCATCCCAGGGTGCATTAAGACAAGTGTGGCCAGCAGCTCGAGGGAAGTTATCCTCCCTCTTCGGGAGTGCTGGTGGGCAGCAAGTTAGCCATGAGCCAGCCATGTGCACTCGGGGCCAGGAAGGCCAGTGGCATCCCAGGGTGCATTAAGACAAGTGTGGCCAGCAGCTCGAGGGAAGTTATCCTCCCTCTTCACTGTGCCCTGGTGAGGCCTCACCTGGAGTGCTGGGTCCAGTTCTGGGCTCCCCAGTTCAAGCAAGACAGGGAACTACTGGAGAGAGTCCAGAGGAGGGTACGAGGATGATCAAGGGAATGGAGCACCCCTCCTATGAGAAAAGTCTGAGAGGTAGAGGGTGTCCTTGCCCATGGCAGGGGTTTGAAACTAGATGATCTTTAAGGTCCATCCCAACCCAAACCGTTCCGTGATTCTATGATTCTAAGATTAGCCTGGAGAAGACTGAGAGGGGATCCCATCAACACTTATCAGTATCTACAGGGTGGGTATGAAGAGGATGGAGCCAGCCTCTTCATACC
>NW_010255715.1:0-3518 GCF_000690775.1 Eurypyga helias | reverse complement strand
AAATTCAAACCCTGCCTGGCCACGTTCCTGTGCCATCGGCTCTAGATGAACCTGCCTTGGCAGGGGGTTGGACTAGATAATCTCCAGAGGTCCCTTCCAACCCTGACCACTCTGTGACTCTGTGATATGTTCTGTACCTAAATAGAAAAACTAGTATTTTAAACTGTTTTCGAATGATGATTTTTTTGCTTTTGAAAAATTTTAAATGTCATCTAAAATGTCAGTGCTGGGGTCTTAAAACAAGGAAGTACTTTTGACTAGCTAATTGAAAAAAGTGCTGTGGTTTTAATTTTGATGAGTACAGATTGGTTCGTAATTTAAACTCTTGCATGTAGTTTGTTGGTGGAAGCACCAAAGCATTTTGAAGGTAAAGAAATGAATTGCTCCTGAAGTCAGCCACCCTGACTGCCGTGGTGCCTTCCCTCTTGCTGTAAATCAAACCTATTTACCAAGTATTTGAATTTTCAGAGGAATAATTCCTTACTCAATCGAAGGTTCAGTGTGAAAGTCACTTTGTAAATTGTGTCCTTAGATGCACACATCACTGAGATACTCCTGAAACTTTGAACCTAAGCAGTGTTGAGCTCAGCCTAAAGCTTGTAGACACCAAGCATCCCCAAGGACTAGCAGAAGCTCAAGTCCCTTCTCCTCCCTTGGGAATCCAGGCCTGGACCTCCTGGCCCAGTGTCAGGGCTCTTGGGAGCTGAGAGCATCTTTTCTTGTCTCGCATCCCCAGCTGGCTCCGTCTCACACACCCAGACAGACCCGCTCGCCCTCCCTGTGTCTCCCAGCAGTGGTTGCTCCGCTCGCGCAGGGGCAGCCGCCAAGAGCTGTAACCTGCACCAAGGTCCTGCCCTGGCCTCAGCCTCTTGACGGGATCTCTCTTCACATCAGCAGCCCTGAACAGGAAGCAACTCTCTTTGTAACCTCTTTTTTGCACTAGCACTTTTGTCTCATGGAGACTGAAAATAGGTTTCCTCTCATTTGTGTGTACCTTGGAGCCGGAGTCCATCAGAGACAGCAGACAGAAGATACGACCATAACCAGGAAAAACGGTCCAGCTCCTCGCACCTTCCCGTTCTCCACTGATGTCCCTCCCCAAATAAGTCGATGGCATGCAGAACTCATAAGGACCCCCAGTTTTTGTCAGCCACGCCACCAGCCTGCATGCTGCTTGGTGCTGTTGCTCTCCCCGTGTTCTTTTGCAGGAGACTTTGACAACCCCTGGCGATTCTGGCCGTTCTGCTGCTCCGAAGCCCAGCTCCAGATGGCTGGTTTTCAGACAGAGCTGCCCGTTTCTTCTTTTAGAATGTGGGCCCCAGCTCAGCACTGGGAAGGGGAGGCACCCACAGTCCCTGTCTGAAAGGCTCATGTTTTAAGTAACTTGAGCAGTCCTGGCACCAGCGACAGCTCCACATTCATTTCACTTCCACCTTCATTTCTGAGTAACATAAGCAAAGGTCTGAGCTCTGTTCTCCTGTGAGGGCACGCCGAGAACAGTCAGCACCCGAAGTCTCCTATTTTCTCCAGTTTTGCTTTCAGAGCACTCCAAGTGCTTGCATTTCCCACAAGCCCAACTCCTCTAAGGCATTCTCCTAATAGTGTTTATGTGGTGGTGCAATTTAAATCCGACTTTAAATTTTACCTTGCCATCCTACCTTCTCGATGCTTCTTCACACAATAAAAGAGTAAGAACAAAGGGGCAATGCGTTTTCCTCTGAGCCATGACCAGAGGAATTTCAGTTGCAGCTTCCCTGATTTCTGTCACAAATACTTGCTGCTTTCCTGCAGCAGATTTCCCAGGCATTAGAGAATTCCCAGGTCCCTTTGGGGTTTGCCTCTCCATGCCAGTTTTCCATAAGTCGACAGTATTGATGCTACTTCTCCTGGTAGCTGATACTCTGAAATCCCTACCCAGCACTCTGACAGTCTCATCCTGTGTGTGCTTCAGTGTCCCCTGTGCCCATCCCACCACAGGAACCAGACCTGCTATGAAAACTCCTGTAAAATGGGTCTCTAGGGAGAGCGTTTTGCATCTTCTGCACAGATGTGGTGTTTCCTTTCTTTACCTGCCCTCAGTCTGAAGAACCATGTGCCTGCTCTTATTGCTGCCTCTGCCAGCCAAGAAGGTTAGCTTGTGGAAATCCCTTTGAATCCCACAGCCATATTCCCACCCTCCAGCATCATTCCAATAAATCCTGCAGAGCCAGGTTTCTGAGCGAATCGTTTACTGACCGGAAGAAAGAAAAGAAGTTAATGAAAGCAGGACAGTGCTGCTTGGCGCAGGCTAAGCTTCCTGTCGGTCCAGGATCCAGCTGAGCAGTCAGGGACGGGCTATCAGGAACCTGTTCAGAAAAGAGACTTGCAGGGTTTTGTTGTCTAAGAAAAATCACTGAATGTCCTGGAGGAGTCTGATATGAATTTGGGTGAAATGAAAGCTTGCCAAAAAGCATGTTAACAGTATGTTGCATAACTAATGCAGATTATCATGCTCAAGGGACAGAGAATTCCCAGAACAGCATCATCAGTCAGAAAAAAACCCAAACTCATTGCTATTATTAAAAAAAAAAAAAGAAAAAAAAGAAAAAAAAGGAAAAATATTGGCAAAATGCTAAGGAAAACTTGGGCAGTGTAGGATCATCAGAATGGTTGTGCTGGCGCAGATGAAAGTCCAATGAGCCCCAGATTCAGCCTCCAACAGAGCCAACAAGAGACGCTTAGATAAAAGCTCCAGAATAAGGCTGGATCCCTGTGATACTTTCCCAGTCTACTTTCCCAGCTTCCAGCAATTAGTATCTCAAGGACTTCCTGAGCTGACAGGGCTGTCCTTGAATTTAATATCCCCCAATGGATTTGTTTCACATCCTCTTGTTCCAGTTGTTCTTCGAGCCCGTGCAGACTTGCAGCATCTGCTGTGGCCCTCGGCAGGGAGCTGCAGGGGACAGAGCATCATCACGCTCAGCACATCGGTGGCCACTCTTACAACCCTGGAGGAGGCTGAAAAAGGGGCCAGACCTGGGACTGCTGAAGCTAAAAGTCTAAAACTCAGTGGCTTGGGTAAAAAGGTAGTCAAAACTGGTTTAGATCTCTGTTCTCTGTAGGTTCAACACAGGAGCTCATAGGTGAGTGGCTCCTTTTATATGCTGTCAGCGGGTAGGAGCACCCATCACAATTTCTGAAAGTATCTGAGTATGTCCTGACACGTCCCAGCTGGGAATCTTGGGAGGTTTTTGGACTTTTAGAATCAGTGGGTAAATTTGGTTTCATTAAAGCCAGTGGGATTTTCTCCAGTGATTTCAGCCTCACTCTATCAGTGATAGAGTGGCTTGGAGGTGAAAGTAAGAAGTTGGATGAAGTTAGTTTCTGGGCATGAATGTAGGATTAAAACGTTTTATAAATTCTTCTTGGTTTGGTGGAAAGCAAATGTCAGAAAAACTAAGTAGATGTCTCCAAGCTGTATTAGACCCCTTGGTTTAGAAGTTTTCTGAATTTAAATGGCATAGAATCATAGAATCATA
>NW_010255714.1:0-37665 GCF_000690775.1 Eurypyga helias | reverse complement strand
TCTTGTTGGCCTAAATTTGCTACAACATGTAATGTGTATACATGAAGGTTCTGCTTTATAGATAAAAGGCCTAGACTATCAATTTTCCTTTATTAGAGCAGAGTTTCCTGAAGACAGTGTATGGGATGTGTCAAGTACTGTTCCTGTGCCACCTAGGAAATGGAAAGGAGGACAGTCAGTTCAGTGGGTTTGGGAAAATGTCAAGGAGATAAGTTGTTACCCTTTCTTTACTTTTCCGTCAAAGGTATCAGATATCAGCTTGGATCAGCAAATCTGTTTTAATGCTGCCTGAAACAGCAGTACCTTTGCTTCACCTCTGCTTTCCATTCAGAGCATAAGGTTTGGGGGGTGGAAGGTTTGCAGTTCCCGAGTGACTGAAATGTGAAGTCGTGATTTCTGTGTAAGCCAAGAGTCTGAGAACCCACATGGTAGATCTGGCTCTTCAGAGCACTGAAGGGCTTTTGGGCATATCCTTAGGATTAATGTAATTATGAAGTTAGAAGGCCTTCCTTTTGAAGAGATTATTGAGAAAATCTCTTCAGCATAGACTTGATTTTTTTCTACTGGTGATTAAGGTCCTTTCTGTAGGAGGGTAAAATTTATCCCATAATTAATGCTGTATCAAAAAAATTGGTGAGATGTTTAATCATCTTCTTGTCGAAACTTTAACACAAGGTGTTACAGAAAGATCTGGTATGTTGTTATATCTTAAAGGTTATACAAGGACCAAAGTTCACATAGGCATCTATTCACATTTAGAGGTATAGACTGTTAGAGATTGTGGTTTGTTTGAAGTAACACATTGAGGTATTTCACTCCAAACTCTTAACTATAGGCTGCAACCAAGAACTTGTCTTACGTTCCATAATTAAATAGGAAAAGGTTATTGGTTTCTAAGACACTACTCTTCCAGTCTGGAGAAAAAATCTTGGCATAATTTTGATCTAATACTATCTTTTTCTGTTTCCATTTTCCATTTTTCCAGTTGTCTAAAAAGTATGTCAGGACAGGGATGGAAAGTGAATGCCCACGTTTTTTAGAGTAAAAATTGATCAAGAGAGTGATGGTCTGAGCCACTTTAAGAATTTTTTTTTTCTGTTGAATTCCCTACCTACGTCAAATTAACCTCCCTCTTGAACAGAACAAAAATAGAATTATGTGTATTCAGTGGCCCCAAATGTTACTGTTCAACAAGCAAAGCAGTTGAACAACCATCACACCAAAGGCAGTGCCATGTCTTGATGGAATTAACTTTTTGTTCTTGTAATTAGGAACAGTATTTTACATTGTCTCCTGGCTATGATTTAGGAATTGCTGTGAGGCTCTGAACAGCATTACTACACAATTCTGCATGAGCACCATCCTCAGCGCCCTCACAGAGGAATCGCTGAATGCTCACATGGTGTGGCCGATATGTTTTCCAAACTGATTAAGCTGCATTTTACCCTCAAGGTACATATTGATTTTTTTTTTTTCGATTGGGACATTTTGACTACAGTTGATGCAATGGAAAGTTTGATAAAATGACAAAATTGACAGCTTAATTCTAGGGGAGGTTTTTGTTTAGAACATCTGACGTAGCTAGTAAATGCCTATATGTGTGTGCGCGTTCACATGCGTTACAATTACTGTTTTAAAGGATTTTATTTTTCCTAATCTGAAGCCATGGGACCAGATTCATTATTGGTATAGTATGTTTGAATTCAGCTGTCTTCAATTTGTGTATGTGCATATGCACGTGTTCCCACTTTTATGCACCCCATCTATGGACATACAGATAGTTGTGTAACTTCAGAACATCACTGAGAGTAAATTTAGTCTGCTGTAGTGAACTTGGTTGCCTGTTTGAGAGATGTAGAGATTGTACAGTATTAGAATATTCCTTTCCTTCAAATAGGCATTTTGGGAGATCATTTGCTAGGATTTATTTATTGTTATTACTCAGGCTGATATCACTCATATTTTCTAAACACAGATAATCACACTTCCTGCCAGAAAGAGTACACAGCTGAAGAAAGAAAATCACTCTAAGTACTGTAATGTCAGACTCCTACAAACAACATAATGTAACAATTTACAGACTTTTCTGGCGTAGCAAAACTTTGAACAAAACCTGTGTAGGCTCAGAATTTGAGATGCCCATGGGAAGAGCATAACAGCGTCTTTAAATTAGTCTTTTCAAAAAAGAGCCGTTCTAAACACATAGGGGGAGTTCAGTGGAAGTACTTGGAATGAAGGTGGGAATCCTAACTCCAGCATTTGTTAGGTGCTTCTTGTTGGCTGTGAGTTTTCAGACATGTCACTTTAGACTACATGGCTTACTTTCTCTTTGAATCCCAAGGTGTGCAGTTCATGTCTGCTGTTATCTTTGTAATGACATTGGTTCTGCACCAATTATTTTTATAAATGTATTTATAAATGGAACACTCAAAGCATTTTTAGGGGTACAGCTTCTTAAATACATACTTTAAAAAAAACATCACCTGGATTTTATGGACCAAAGCTACAAGTGGATTCAGGCAGCACTGTTGTCACCATGGGGCATTCGTAAAGCCTCTGATAGCTGCTGCCTAGCCCTGTAGGTACTCAGAAAGCATCCCACCTCCCAGTTACATTTAAATATCTAAAACTGTTCTCTTGATGTTGCTGGACTGATGGGATTTTGGCTCCTAATTAAACCCATATTTAGAATTTAAGAAGTTAAGTCCTTTATGTCCTGATTCTGTAAATGCACTCAGAGCACATCAGCCGGGCGTGGGGCACTGCAGTATGTCCCATTGTACCTCGCAGCCACTGCTCAGAGAAGCGCTTTGAGAAAGGGATACTGGCTGCTTGCTTCTCCTGATACCAGCTTTGGGTGCCAGAACCTGGGCCAAATTCCAGTCAATACTGATACAGTTTCTTGGGGTTTTTGTGAGGAAAGGGTGCTTATGCAGTTATTTCAAATGTCATCTCTACACTTTTACTTCGATGTTTGCACACTCGCTGAAGAACCTGTTCAGCAGAAATCATGAGTGAATACATACGGCATTATAAAGGTTACTGTGCTGAGACATTCCGGTTGATGCTATATCCAATGGACCCTGAAATGATACCTCCTTGTATAGGTATGAGAACTGATAGGAACCATTTTGGTTTTGTTTTTAACTTTTCAGGAGTTATAATGTAAAAACACTGCCTCTTAGATGAAAGCTTCAAAACAAACAGAAGATTTTTAATGTTGATTAAAAAAAAGGCAAAAAACCCCCAAAACCCAACCCCAAAAAAGAGTGGTTGACACAGGCATATCAGAACAGAGAGGTATGAAAGATATTGAATTGGGCTTCCACATTAATTCACATCCTTTACCGTTGTTGTTTATTTAAAGCTTATAAATGAATATCAATTTTGTTCTTTGATGTTGTTTAAGGTCTTTTTCATGTCTGCCTACAAAACAGTTTGATGCTTGATTCATTTTCTGAGGCTTGTAAACATCAATATGTGAAATAAGTATTAAAGTTACATAGTGCTCAGTTCTGTTACTGAATTTTAACCACAGTGAAGGACAGGGAGCAGGGATTGCCACCTGCTGCTATGAGGACGGCTCACTTGTGGTGTGCAAGGCCTGTATTGGTCCTGTTCCTAGATGGGAGTTACCACAACCTGCCTGTTAACCACAGTCCTGGGAGTATATTTGAGTTTTGTGGTATGTTTGCCAGACAACGCAGAAGGACTGAATTCATTTACACTTATCTGAGGTGAAAGGCTGACAGAGCCAGCCCTATCATATTGTAAAAAGCATTATATGGGTTTGGTTCGGCAACTGCTCCAGTTTCCAGCTTTGAGTTGTCTCTGTGGACCAGACAAAGTCTCACTGAATGTAGGTTTTTGTGTACTTCCTCATGATAAATCTGCATGACTAGGGTTTGAGCCGTTGATAGGTTTCTTGTATTGGCTTTACAGTATGTGTTTTAAGAGCAAGTAGCGTACGGCCATTTGGGGCTAGTAAGAGGATGCAAGGCCTCCAAATGGCCCATAGATGTGAGAGATTTCTGCGTTCCTGCTTGTACTCAACTGGCTGCACTATTACTTTACTTACTAAATCAACAGCACCCATCCCATGCAGCTACAGCATGCAGAGAACATAAAGAACTGAAACTGAATTTTGAGAGCCCTTCGAGAATAGACATTGATACATAACAAGGAGGGTCTTTGAGTTCTTAGTGGGCGGCAATTTTTTCTCATCTGGATGACTTTTTTCTGCCTTTCAGATGTGTTGTATTATTGTCCAGCAGCTTTCACTGTGACTACAACTTTAATTTTTAAGATGCATACTGCTTTGTTTCCTCAGCATATGGCTTCATGATGGCACATCAAGAGAGCTAGGCTCTTTACAACAACTGCACAGACCTCTCTCATTTGAGCTTGTGCGATACTTGGTAGCGGTGGCTGGCTTTTGTTTTGTTTTTCAATCAAGACATGCCAGCTGATAATGACAACAGTATTTCACAAACATTCAGTGGCATTCAGAAATCAATTGCTTCATTCTAAGTCTTGGAGAAGACAGTATCTCATGTACACAGATTCCTTTTTCTGTTTCACCCTGATGAGTCTGAATTTCAGTTTTCTCATCACCTTACCTCTTTTCATTGTATTCTGCAATCTCTTCTCCTTGCTCTGCGTTTTTGTTTGGTTTTCCCTCTCACCAGCTTTCAGTCTCATTACCAAGTTCTCTCACTCTTTTTGAGTTGTTAGTCCTTCTACTTGTCCTTGATTTTCAGGCTTCTTTCAACATGGTGGGGGGTGTTGGGTCTGGTGTTTTTATTGTATTCCAGTCCCAGTTGTTGCCTCGATCTTGCCCTTTCTCCTGTCACCTGTCTGGTGTAAATTCAGTGTTGCTGCACTGCATTTGTTTTTCTTTAGTTCACAGTCTTCTCTTTCATTAAGGTCTAGAGTCTACTTTGCTAAATACAGTCCAACTTCCCTATTTGCAGCCCTAGACTTCTTGCCAGGTCAGTCCCAGAGGTCACTCTTGCCTCCTCGTTTTCTCCATCCGCCTCCTCACCAGAGTCCCTGTCCCAGTCTCTTCCTCCCCCTCCTCCAGTCTGCCTTTTGGACTGCCTGCATTGGCAACCAAATGGTGGTGGTAAGACAAGCTGGAGAAGCCATACAGGAAAAACCCAACTGTTCTTTCTAACGCATATTCATTATTGTGTGGGAATGGAATATGCATTGTCTTGCCACATGCTGGAGCTGTCAAGAGATGAAGAATGATCGAGAATGAAATCCTGAGTGATTATGCTAACCGCGTTCAAAATCTGATTTTTGTTTATTAAAAGCTCATAACTTGGATCCACTACTCTGGGTCCTTGAAGTCATTTGAATTACAAGTCCTTACCCCAAGTGGGAGTGGAGAGGGAGGGATGGAAAAAAAATTCTGACAGCATTTTACTGTCTTTAGTCTCAGAACTGAATGAACCGTATGGGTGAGATTAAAGAATAATACTAAACAGTAATAATAATTGAATCTGCCAATGGCAGAAATCCTGAACAGAGAGAATCAGCTTAAGAGGTTTGGCAAGCATATAAGCAACTGAAAGCATTTTTTTTAAAATGAGTAGTTCTGGGCAACCTTTGTAATAGACTGTTGCTAGCAGCTCTGTCCATAATAAACAACTTGATTAAAGTTCCAGAACTATATTCTACTAATCCATGTAAAATGGAACTTGGGCTAGAAACAGATGCACTCCAGATATGACTCACTTAGTCTGCTGAAGTGTTTTAAATTAGCTTTTAGTTGTTTGTCAGTTTGGAAAAAAAGTATGAGATTTTTAAAAAAAGTAGCTCTGGTTTTCTGTAGAAGAAAATATTACTGAAGCTTGTGCTGTGATTGGTGATCTAGACTTCTTCCTGTCTGGTAATCAGAGAAAAACAAGTTGGCTGTTGCAGTCTTGGATAAGGCAGGGGGGCTTGATTTCTTTGAAGAAAGCAATATTTGTTTTCAATTTGTGTGCCTCGTGTAATTCTGCTTACTTCATAGGACAGTATTTATGTTCTGGGTTGCTAAAGAAGAAAGGCTGAAGTATCAGACCATGAGTGCACACATGTGTTTGTGGGAGGGCTGTTCTACCTCTCCTGTATTTTTAAAACCAAAAAGTGAAGTTGGATTTCAACTTTATTTGGCAGAGGAGGAGAGGCAACATAGCTGTTGTGTCTCTAGAAGAGACATTAGCATCTCTTCAAGCGTAGTGTCTGTCAGGAGCCAGAATTCACACAGGACAGGTATGAGTACCCCTGTTAGAGGAAAAGGGGGTCAGTGTTCATACCTTATTAGACATTAAAGGAATGGACAGTCTCAAGGAACTGAAGTACCTGGTGGTTTTTGCTTGTTCGTGTGTGTATTTTTCTCCTTTTCACTTGGAAATGACAGTGTTTAAGATACAGTATTTCTGAAGCATCATTTGCTTTTCTGTTAGCATGGGGCAGTTCTCCTGCAGACACAGCATAATCACTTTTCATCCTTTCAGACTTTCTACATGTGTTTGTGAACTTTATCTGTGTCCACCAGTAACACAGGCATGCTTCAGGCTTGCTCATTCCCAGCATATGGACAGGGTAGGCAGGTAACAGCACCAGGAGCTGCCTTGTCCATAATCAGCTAATGAGAGCTGCTGCTGTTAGAGGGCTTTAATCAGTACAAAGAAATAGAGTGGCTAATCAGGCTGGAGACAGCCAAATCACCCAGGCCTGGGAGAGTTTCTCTTACAGCTTAACTTAAAACCTATTATGGATGGTAAGATAGCAAGTAAAGGGGGATAGCGCTGAACTGCAAGCAACCCTGTGCAGTCTTTGTCATCGCTGTCCTTTTTGCATGTTGCTTGACTACCTCTATTTTCATATTTCGTGCTTTGACAAACATTGATCCTTTACCATGCTACTATTGAATGAACCGCATCACTAGGAAAAAAATTTCAACCCAAACCAGTTTAACTGCTCCCTGAAGTAGTAAAATCAGCCTTTACAATTTTCTCTATGCAGAAACATTTATAGTCCCCATGAATTAACAATACAGCACAGATTACTTTCCTGAAACTGTTAGGTAGAAACGATCCCTATCCCTTTGTTTATGTAACGGGTTGGCTCCAGAGAAAGCAAAGAGCTTGTTTCTCACTACTTCAAGTAATCCAATTTTGAGTTTTGTTTTTGGGCTTTTGGTGTTTGTTTTTGGGGGGTTTTCTGGGGTTTTGGGGTTTTTTTTCTTGATCAGGGCAACTGTACCATTAATCTGAAACAAACAGAAGCGGGGAGCAGGAGAATCCTATTAGCAGTTGTGTATTCTATCTGCATTTTTTTCTTACAGGGACAAGCTGATCTTCTCAAATACGCTAAAAATGAAGCACTGGAGAATCTGAAACAAATCCATTATGCCACTCTTTCATGTGGACTCAATAAGCCAGGCACTGAAAATGCAGAAATCTCAAAGCCCCGTCGAAGTCTGGAGGTCATACCTGAAAAAACAGGTGATGAAACCGGAGAATGAGAGAACGCTTTTCTCGTAATTATGGAGTTTATAACTCTGTGACCAACTGTAGCTGCATAGGACGTTTGCTTTGCACTCATTGTTGGAAAATATTTGGAGTTTTTAAAGCACAACTGGAGAAGCTAATTACAATCTATTGAAACTGTGAATGGATGTAGCAACTCTGCTTGTGAAGGCAATGATACCGTGTAGCATGGAAATTACATTATTGGCCAAAATATAGATGTAAGAGATACTGTAAATCAGTAATAGCGTGCTGGAAGGTTCATTATAGTGCCATAGGGAAATGAGCATTTTAAAAAATGATCTGTAACTAGAAGGAAATCAGTTGACAGAATTTGACACGATGCCTTGATTTTCAAACGAATTAGCTGCACAGGTCCTTTACTTCTTTGCACAATTTGTTGATTGTGCTGGTGAGGTGAAATATTCTTTTGAAAATCAGGTCCAAACAGGTAGAATCTACATGTTTCACACTATATGTAATTCAGCCGCTCAGATGTTTGGGTTTGAAGTGGTATTGATTTTATTGTTGAGCCATAAATTAAAATGAGAATGTAATTAGACAGTGATCGCTGACTTCAGTGCACTATAGAAGAGCCATTATGTAAAAGGAAAACGTGCAATCAGTCTGATAGCCTGTGTCAGAAGAAGATACATACCTATTTTGCCTAAGATCTTCTGCAAATGTGTGTAGATAATGTGACCAAACTGCAAGAAAAATGTTGTAAATAGTTTTTCATTTTGTGAAGTGAAGTGCTCATATTAAAGAGTTTTATGAGATTGCTCCCAGACAAGTAAAGCTTTTATCTGAATTTTAACTTTTTTATTTTTCAATATTTTCTTCCTTACAGAATAGGTGATTATCTCAAGAAGCAGGTTTGTCAAAAAAAAAAAAAAAAAAAAAAAAAGCGCTGTTCTGGTTCTGTTTTGGTTTTCTGACAACATAGGTAAAGGTATTGTAGCTGATTTGCTCATTGTAAAAACGATTATACCAACCTAGAGTGTTCTCTTACTGTTTCTGATTTAACAATAAAATGGACTATATAATTACAGAAGTCAATAAATTTGAAGAAAAACAAGCAAAATCCTATAGAGATCAACATGCACTTTTTGTTCAGTTCTGGGGAAGATGGGAAGGTGGTGGTGTCTGTTGAAATGCACTGTTTTATTTGGAGGTCTTCAAGACATGCATTATACACAGATTTTTGTTTTCTTAACCAATTCAAGATGTTTCTTCATTCTGATTGTAATCAACATCTACATATATATAACATCCTGTAAAAGTCAATGGAGCTCTGACCAAAAATGTCAATATACTTGCACTTCATCTGAATTATTGGGGACTTAAATTTATTTTCCAGTCATTATAAAATTAAAGGTGGGGAAGGAGATGAAAACAATTTGCACAGTAAATGTCACATCTTGAGCTTGCACTTTTAAATGTCAAACTGCATGGGTTAGGAGCAGTTTTAGAAGGTGCTAAGCTCTTTCAGTGTCTAATGACAGGCTGTATGCCTCAGTATTACGATCTTGCCAGGAGCGAGTTCAGTTCTGTGTTGTACAAAATGAAACATTTACCTGTGGTGAACACCTGCAAGCGTTGCTTTTTAGACAGTCCTTCTCTGTGTTGTCAGCTGGAAGTCTTCCGGTTGCACCTGAAGTTGATGGGAGGCAACATGAAATTCGCTGTTGCTGACTATACTCAGAGCCAGTATGAAATTAGTCTTCCAGGGCCAAATCTATAAGCTCTTAATCTGATTTATCTATAGCAAAATAGCTGTGGTACATTCAGCCAAGCCATAAGTATACAAGGTCAGTTTCACTTTATCAGAACACACTAAAACATGGGCTTTTGGAATTTTAGTTCCAGTTTCTAGTCCTAATTGAAAGGTGTAGACTGTGGAAAAATGTCCATACAGTTAGCATTGCTCTTCTAAGAGGCCAGAAAGCTCCATCAGTAGTCCTGGCCTATTACTGTTTGCATGGCATTTATGGAATGACATCATTTATACCACAAATGAAGCATTTCAGTAGTGTCTTTTTAATCCGACCAGGCTATCAGAATTGATGGCTTGGATGTTCTTAGCATATGTGTCTTTCTGTTTAGCATATTACATCCTTGAAAGAGATCAGGGAACATTGAAAGGATTAAACAGAGTTTGGTGGGGTTTTTTCTTTGCTTTAAGACAATAAAAATGTAAGTTAAAGATGCGTATCACATCAGCTAGGGCTAACAGATTTTGTATGTTAAACTCTACAATATATATCACTCTGCTTACTCTGATCCTGTTCTGTCCTGTTAAAAAGGAGGTTAATACTTTTTTTGGCATAATATCCTTATAGTATCTGCCAAAAAAAAAAAACAAAAAGGTTTAAAATATATGCATTTAACCAAGTGGCCATTCAAATAGTTTTGGATTCTTGTGTAGTGCTGATTCCTTAAAATGGAGGTCACTTTTGTGCATTATTCATACTCGGCCCAGATCTGTACGTACCATAAAGCCTTAGAATGAACTCAGTCAGGCAGATACTTTGAAAGATGATGTGTAGCTAAAAATCCTGTAGGGAGTTTACATGTTGCTTGTTAAAAGAATGCAGGATTAACACCTGCGAGCAAAGTATTGGGATCTGTTGCTAAGCCAGTGATGATAATTTCAAACCCAAATTTATTAGCATATTTTTCTCAGCTGTATTTTCTTAAAGCATACTTTTCACCCATGATGCGATTTACTTTTATTATTAGTCCATTTTTTACAGTGCTTATGTTAGATTATATAGAAGAAGAAGCACCCAAGATCTGGTGAAGTATTCCAAATAAAATCAGTCACAGGTTGACTTTGCACTTTTCTTGGCCTTTATTTCCTTCTTCAGTGCTGTAATACAGTTGAACAGTTTTACATAGTTTTGAACTATGTAAGATGGAGCCAAACCAGAAGTGACTGACTTCCTTTTTAGCTTGTGTTTGTAACCAGTGAGTGAGCATGGGTATGTATGGAGACCTAAGGCAACATACTGCTCAGTTTAAAAGAAAATACTAATTGGGGAAGGAAAAGTTCACATAGAGATTAACCACACAGGCACTAACAGCAAATTCTTGTTTTTGAACACAAGGAACAGTGCCTGTTTGAAAAAGGAGCATCTCTCACAGCCTCATCTGCATTCTTCCTGCCTGAACTCCCCTCCTCATTGGTTGTGCTTGGTGTGGTACAGAGCAGCCATGGGAGACACAGTGACAGAGCCCTGGACCATGCCCTCCATCCTCTGAACACACCGGCCTGCTGCAGAAGAAAACTGTTCTCCGGGAATTGCCCCAGCAGCACTTACCGTGGGGCAATGCCGAGCCTGTTGGTGCCACCAAAAGAGCAAAAGAATTCGAAACAGAGCTGGGGGCCAGGCTTTACTGGTGGAGCTGCGGCCCTTCTGCTGTCGGTGGTAGTAGAATCATAGAATGGCTTGGGTTGGAAGGGACCTTTAAAGGTCATCTAGTCTTCTGCTCAAGTCATTAGGATCAAGATTTCAGTACAGTACTGCAGAATTTCCCCTTTGTCTCAGGTCTTTTGTTTCTTCTTTCACGTTCTGGTGTTGCTGCTACAAGGAGTACTGGATTGGTGCCCCGCACTGTTTCACAAACTTGCCCATGCAGGCATGGTGAAGGATGCTCTGTGAGTCAAGTCTTTTCTCAGCTACTTCATACAGCACAGGAATATTTTTATAAGACTCCATGGCTGGTTACTGTATTCACTTTTTCCTGTTTTGAAGCTGAAGCAGCAAAGAGAGAGATGATTCAGAGTTGCCAGCATGAAAAATGGAAGTGAGTTCCAAGATGACTAAAATTTTTAACTCTACTATTCAAATGAACTAATCTGGAAGGACCCAGTCCTCCACTCTTGAGGACAGAGTTCTTGCGTTTCCCTTCCATTTGTATGATTTTCTAGTTTTCTACTGGTATTTTATCAGTAATGCTGATGTCTTCTTGCTGTCTGCATTGTTTGTGCACAAATCAAGGGAACTCCTGAATGTCCTGTATTGTAATCTTTCATTAAGCCTTCACCTACCTAGGTCTACTACTTGTGTTAACTGAAGGTTCAAAATGAATATAACGAGTAATATTTGCAAAAAGGACGATCATACAGCTGTAGTCATGGCCCAGTATGCACTTGCAATGGCATGTGCTTCACTTTGAAATCATTTTATCCCCATATAGCGAACAGTTGGAGTGCTGCTGCTGGAGGTTGACTCGCCCGTGGGGTTTTAATTCCGTGAGCAAAATTCTGAACCTGGTGAAGTCACCAGCTTGCTTCTTTTGACTGTAATGGCTGGAGGACTTCACCACATTTTTACTTTTTCAATTCACATCTACTCACTCTGACCAATTAAGCCTTCTAAATGGAATATTTAACAGCTTGGTTTAAAAATTAATAGACCTGCATGTATCCTATGACCTCCAGTCTTTTGAACTCTATAAACATTAAAAAAAAAAAAATCTCCACAGTTCTTACCACCCCCTGATGCCTTTTGCTCTCAGTATTCTGAAAGCAGCTGTGGGACAGGTCAGTTTGATAATTTTCACAACTAACCCATGTGACGCTCTTTATTAATTACAACTTGTTTGTTCTCAATAACAAAAAGGCAGTAAAGCTCTTGAGGTTTTCTGGTTATTTCTGTTTCTGGACACCATTAAACTTCCCTTTCTGACTCATCACCTCTGTTCTCTGGGTGGCTGTGGAAAGGCAGGGTAGCAAAAAGCAGCGCGGCAGAAAGATTAGAAACAGGACTTGAGTACAAGAACAACAACAAGCCCTCGTAGGCACAGGGGAGCATCCGGTGTAGTCAGCCGAGTTGGAAAGGCAGTTGAGGACTAAAAGGCAGCAGTGAGGAGGAAGATACACAGTATTGGATGTAAAAAAAGTAAAGAATTTTAGTCCAGGAATGTGGGCAACCGTATAGGAGGGCATGGACCCAGTGCCATCCTGCGGCATCCCTAGTGCTTCCTGGTGGTACTAGAAATGTTACCGGTACCTTGGGACAAAAGCATGACATTTCTTCCCTTGACAGTATTACCTGGTGTGGCAAAGAGAGCAGCGATGCTGGGAGAGCATCTCACCGCCCTGTGCCCAGCTGCGTGCCCCGCTTTGGTATACGGACTTGTGCCACTTCAGCTTTCCGGAGTTCCCACTCGGTGCCGCTTCGGCATGCCGACCCTGAGAGGAAAGGGGGTGTGGGTTGTGTGTGCACGTTATCAGGAGAGGAGTGATGAAGAGGCGGTGCGGGAGGGTAGTATGGAAGGAAGCAGCTTGAGCTGGAGTAGGAGTAGGACAACAAAACAGAGATTTGGCTGTCATCATCTTCTGCTTTGTCAGGAGCAATCCAGGCTTGCTAAGCCACCTGCAGTCTGTAGAAGAGCTTTCTGAATGAGCTTAGATGCTTTATCAGTTATCTGTTTTCCGCGGAGAGAAACATGGAGGAGCAGAGGGCCTTCTCGGCTGGCGGCAGCGTAGGCCTGTGCCGTCTGGGAGAAGGAAAGCTGCAGGGCCAGGAAACAGCGCAGGAACTCGAGGGCCTGGGCTTTGTTCTCCAGCCCTCAGCTTCCTCCAGCGATAAATTGGAGGAAATGACACCTACCACTTTTTGAAGTAGCAGAAGAAACATACTGTGTAACTGCAGGAAAAAAAAATAACCCCCCACAAGGCAGCTAGGAATGAAATATACTGACGTGTAAGTAGTACGGCGCAAGAAGGCAGCGCTTTTTGTGTTGAAATGCCGTGTGCATTCAGTGTCACCAGAAACTTTTACAAAGTGCACTGATCCCCATGTAGTTTTTCAGTGGTGTGTGTTTGGCAGATTGGTGAAGAGGGTTTCGAAATGCACATCCTATCAGTTGATTACAAACGAAACATGTCTGTGTGGGGTCCCAAGTCCTGGGCAGTTCAATAATTTTACTCTTTAGTAAGAGAGTAAAAGCAGATTTTGTTACACTCCTATAGTATGGGCTTTATGTTGTGGCTCACAGCATGAGCACTTTTTATCTCGTCATTATTTTATGGATCAAATAAACCCCTCCCAGAAATCTTAGAAAAAGCCCTAGGATTCAGCTGTAGACCTCAGTCTCTATCCCAAATCCCAGAACTGATGCTACCTGCTGTGATTTTGATACATCCTGAGCCAAATAATGATTAAGTTTCTCAAGTCTGACTATGTAACAAAATCTTCAAATATCTTTTTATGTGATGGACCGGTGCTGCTACTTGTTCCAGGTTTACTGAAAAAAAGTATTTCTTTGGATGGAGAAATAAGGATCACCGGGAATCTAATTGTGGAGGTGGGTAGGGAGCTTCTCATGAGAGTAATGGCTGTCCCTCCATGACAAGGACCTTCATGCCTGTGACAGAGAGCAGCTGGCAAGCAGGGCTGGAAACAGCATTTCCTGAACATCCTTCTCTAGGATGCAGTGTGTTGTCCTTACATTTATTTGCACACAGTTATTTACTCCCATTTTTTCCTGAGCTTTGGTTCACAACCAGTATTCAAAGGTTATTCGCTTGGAGAAAGTGGTATTGATTTGCCAACTGAACATTTTTTCCAACATGATTTCAGCAGCTAATAGCTCACAAATAGTAAGAGCCCAAATGCATGGAGAACACTAGTGATGTCAACACTGTGAAAACACACAGTTTTGGAGTGGAAGTCTGGTCACTGTAGCGTGAGCACAGCCTAACACTGGGGGAGGCTGCACTGGGGACAGTATTAACTGAGGGGACCTGCTAGCTCAGGAAGAGGGGGCAGAGGCAGTTTGGAGATGGAAGGACAGAACTGGGTATGAGAGAGAGGATATATTCAGTCCTGAAGAAGGAATCAGCTACTAAATCCAGCTCCTTCCCCTCCCCCGTGTCACAGACGAGACTTCTCAGATGTGACAGCTCAAGATAAAAACTCAATTTTGTATTAGAGATAATTCTCTGTAAGTGATGATCCGTCACATGTGACGGAGCACTCTGACAGCATCTCCCCAGAAGAATTCTGGCAAAAGAAAAATGGCTTTTTCTACCCACAGAAAATCTCTGCCACAGTTCAAAGCCCGGAGGAAAACTGCAAGAACAATGATCAGATATGAACAGTGTGTTTCAAGCTCATCAGAAGCACAAGCTTTGCCTACCGTAGCCACATTACCAAAAGTAATATGATCCTAGGAGTAGGACCCTGGAAAGAGAACATGCACCTGCACTGGTGGAGACTGCACAGAGCGGGTTGGAGCACTAAAATCAGTACCCACTGTTTTCATAATCCACATAGAAAAAGACATCTTCAGAGGGGTTTCCAAGCAATGCTGTATTTTTCACGTATTTACTTTCTTGTACAGATGCAAACTAGAAAGGCAGTTAATAAAAAACACTGATGAGCGACGCTGGAGTTGCACTTTTGCAAATTGCCTAAGTATATAACATGCAAATGACATCAATGCAATTCCCCCAAGTGCTGAATCTCTCTGAAAATCAGACCCTTGCATTGAAGATTCTGTTCGTAGACTTTTCATTAGAAGAGCCTGTGCTGGGTTTAGATTAACATTACTTTATGATCTGTGCTGCAATAGCATCTGTAATGCTATAGGAATGCCTATATTTGATATTCAAATATTACTGTTTCTAGGTTCGACTGAACGGTGTCAAATGCAGATAAGGTAGGTAAATGGGGAAACCTTTCAATAAAATGCAAGGCTGCAAAATACAAAAATCCAGAAAGACCAATGCTTTCTCTTTATGGTGGTTAGTAGTCACAGCCACAGGATTTCATTGAGGCCGACCTGCGCAGTGAGCTCAGGAAGGATACCTTGCAATTTGTACAGACTCAGGGTTACAGTGTGTTGTACTAAACAAGGGAATATCAAGTGTCATCCTTCAGGCCTTAAAATAATCTCGATTTCATAATGATCGAGAGAACTTCTGTCTACTGAAACAATTGGTACAGGTCAATGGCCAACACCAGCTGCAACAGTAGACAGATGATGCATTTAAAGCCACATGATAATTCCTGTGGTTTTGAATAAATTTAAAAATATTTCTGTTATATATTTAGGGCACATGACTTAAAATAAGCATTACTGTACCACAGAAATGTTAAAAACAACACACACATACCCCCACCCCTGGATTACTGACATTATGAAGGACTAGACACAGATTTTAGACCAGAAGCATGTGATTGCACCGAGTCCCACAAGCCCTGATGTAAACTGCAATGCAGAAACCAGGTTGTATCTAGACGAGTTTCCCAGCGGTATAGCCAAGTATCCATGAAATACCTGACCTCAAGAAATGTCTTCAGCTTCGCAGTGCTGCTGATGGCTGCGGCGTAAAGCTGGAGAACCAGCTGGCCAAGGCGATGAGACAGCCAGCTGGGGGCATGCAGGCCTGCTCTCGAAGTTCCCCTTGTATTTATCAGCTCATGTGATGATGCTGTGAAAAGCAATAATCTTCAAGTCCCTTTTTGTTGCTTTGGCCTGTGATATTTCTGCGGTTTGCCACTGGCTCCCTGTAATGCAAAGGGCTGCTTGCCCTCAGCGCAGCGAGAAGGCAGCAAGCTGGCTGTGCTTGCAACGCTCTGACAGACGCTGCAGGAGTCCAGGGATGGGGTTTTACCACCCTCCTTTTTCCCATCTTTCCAACCTGCCGCTTCCATCGCGGGCACTGTCCTCTGCACCCATGACAGCGGCCGACCTGGCAGGGTCTGCAGCAGGGCTCAAACCGCCGTGCAGAGCCGTTTCGCGGCAGGGTGAAAGAGTCACAGAGGGAAAGACCTGCAGCTCTGGTGACTGCTGGACCCACCAACTGCGGCACTGTCAGCTGTAGGCAGGACTGTTCTGCCAGGTCTCAGCCAGGAAAGAAAGGGGCCAGGGCCTGGGAGTGAGAGCCCTTCTGAAACGGGAGCGAGGGAACCCTGTGGTGTTTAGGAGAAAAGGTGACGGAGAAAGGCACCTGAAAAACCCGCACTTTTCAGATGTCCTCTGAGCCTTTGTTCTCACTGTCAGTGAGGACTCTCAGTATACAGTATGTATCAATGGGCTTGTAGTATCTTCAGTTAGTCTGGAAGTAAAAGTAATCATTTCTGAATAATCAGTGTAGAATAAAAGCGAAATATGTTTGGAAATGCAAAGAACAAGATAAATATAGCGATTTTATAGGGGTATAATAAAAGAAACAGAAAGGGATGAGAGCTATCCAGATCATCCATCTGCAGTGTGGTGTGACAAGTTCATACCTTGGACTTAACTATGGTTAAGGGAAAGACCCTAAAAGGAACTTTGTCACATTCTAAGTCTGCCCAGCCAAAATCAACAGCCAGATACAGGTAAGCATATGTTGTCAGAATTGGACAACAGCTTTGGCCTGGGTCATTTCTTGTTCTTTCAGGCTGTGTGTGGAGAAAAAAAGATGAATCCTTTTGCAGTAATTGGTTCTGCTACTGTACTTATCCCCAATTTTCGGAACTGTCAAGCCTCATTTCTTCTGTTATGTAGATTGACAGTCCTCTCAATAGTAATTCTCATTATGGTTTGAAGGACACTATGGCCTAGTTTTCTGGGGTAGGCACTGAACGAGGGAAACGTAGCCTGCTATTACTTTGTCCATGCTGTTCTGCAATGCTGATAATGATACAGGGTTCCTTCTCATACGCTGGCAATTGGCTAAACAGGACGATTGACAGAGCTGTAATTCATCAGCCAGAGGCTTGGGTGTAATAGACTGTGGCAAGGTGGCAAGTGTCCCAGTGTAGATGATTCGAGCTGAACAAAACGGGGGGATTTCAAAGGTCCAGCTGCTATTTTCATGTATTTTGATGCAGCTGGGTGGAATAATAATTCACTGAGGATTACAAAAGGAGAGGATGGGTTGCTGAACAGAGAAGAAGAACTTCCACTAAACCATGTGGTAGAAGGCAGGCTTTTCTATGTGCTTGTCAGTTCTCCTCTGAAATAATATCCTTCACAGAATTCTATTAATTCATTACCAATTTGATATGAAAAAGGTTATGTTTCCACCAAGCCTTTTATCCGTTAATTAGATTTTTCTGTTATTGATGCTCTCATAATAAAGGTTATGTTTGAATGGAATTTATACACTTACATGACATTTAAAACTGCACAGAAACACTGTGTGAAGTCATTGCATGCACAAGTGCTATTAACTGCATGTCAGCATCCAATAAACTCTCTGCACTTTTAATCCTCTTTTAAGATCTTGAAGCTTATCTGATGTTGTGACATTTTATGGCATTTAAATGTCTCAGCAGTGGGACTTTGTTCTTCTCCTCCTGCACGCAGCTCTTCTAAGACTGAAAGAGCTCTAACATTGCAGAAGCAGCAAGGAAGATGACAAAATGGGCTGGATTGCCAACTATTTCTCAAGTAAATTGTTGTAGCCAGCTGAACTGCAAACACAAGCTGAAAGCTCAGACTTTTCCAGTGGTTTGTAGCATGCTGAGGCGTTTGGAGTTGGAAGGATGCTTGCACCGAAAACAAAGTCAAATTCAAAGTCAGCTGGAAGTCTAAAGGGAAGAAGTACGAAACACTGGGCTGGTATCACAGAGACATATTACCACATGCATTGTGAAACTCTTCTCAAAAGCTTCAAACTGCCAACCGGTTTCAGACACAACAGGAGGGGTTTGTAGAATGAAAGCTGACACAAGTGAAAATAGTTTAAATGGCTGAGAAACGGAGTGTGCTTATTTTCATTAGTCATTTCCCCTGCAGTGCTTGAAGTCCTAATGTCACAGCAGTGGGCAGACAGGCAAGCAGCCCAAACCCACCCCCAAGGCAGCAGCTTCCCCCACCTGCAGTACAGACATGGAGTGAGCGAGCGGGGTGGCCAGGTCTCTCCCTTTCCGTAACACTGTCAGAGGATCAGGCGCATTGCAAGTCGTTATTCTCTCGTGTACCCCACGTTAGGTGTGCATGCACGCCTCACTGATGCAACAGGTTTTGGCTTTGCATTGTCAGCAGTTGACACATAGGTGTAGCCTGACTGTCTCCCAACAGGCCTTTTACGCTCTCGGGTCAAGTATGTGACCAACACGACCACGGTTGTCCTTACCACACGCTGACCACAGAGACACAGAGGACTCAGCAACTGAGGAACCGGTAACAGAAAGTGCAGTAAATCTGAAAGAACAGCAGCAATGACTTTCCCTGTTGCTTGTGTCCTTGCCTTGGGCTTGCTCTGCCAAGGGGATGCTGGTGTACAGCAGTGATGGAGAGGATGTTGAGTCTTGCTGGGATATTAGAGAGGGCTGCCCTAACATAAGGAGCTTCTAACATACAGATCTGTGCAAGGACATAACAGCATCATATAGGTATGAGCAGACCCTCAGCGTGGATCTTGCACATACCAGGCTGATGAGAGGTATTTTGCAGTGAAATCCAGTATGGGCCCTTCCTAGTTTCAGCGTCGTACGCCAGGTCATTGCAGAGCTGGCTGTGTCCAGAGACCTGTCTGTACCAAATGCTCACACCGGAGGTGGCTTTGCTGCTCGGTCTTTTACTGAGACAGGAAACACTCTGAAATCAAATGGGTTTGTCTTGAAACGACTGGTCAAGACCCTTCTAAGAAATACAGTTTCCTCTTTTTCCAAGTAGTGTAAAGCTTGTACTTGCCAAGTTTTACAGTAGACAAATCCAGTTTGTGTAGAGGGGATGTCTATGCTTCCGCCAGTCAAAAGATGTGCACACCTTCAGAACTGAGCTCAGCCTCTAAACTGCTTCCCTGAGGAAGCAGCCTGCAAGTAGAGGAAGAGTTGTTTGGTGTCCTGTAATCCATAAGGGAAATGAGATCTCAGGTGTGTTTGGAGACGGAGCTGAGGCTGGCCTGGCATATTTTGAGAGAGAAATATATTTTTGTAGACCTCAAACCATACTGATTTCTTGAGCCCAGTTGAACGTATCCTCTGTGGGACAGACGATAGGTGTGCTGGTGTCCTGGGATCTGGCCGGAAGGCTCTGCATGGTTTGTGAAACATGTTACTTGGGGTGCACCACAATCTATCCCTGGCTACCCTGAGGCAGAGCTACAGACTTTCTCCCTGAGGATGGTTCAACAAAACTAAACTACAGCCACTCTCACTGACAGATCTCATGTGTGAGTTAGAAGGGCCTCAGCTCCCAGTGAGCAGAAGCTGGGCCAGATGGCTGTCATCACTGCTGCTGGGAGTGGCTACAGGTAGACCAAAATTCTCAAAATAGAGCTGCACCACTAAAAATCAAGGTTTGTTGGGCTACACTTGTGGGACCCTGTCTTTGAAAATGTCAGTCACAATGCAAATAACCGTCAGATGTCTTCCCCAGGGTAATTTTCTCATATAAAACATCCTGACTTTAGTCACTGACAGCTATTTATATTCCATTTTTTCCGCACATTTTGTGTAAATGTTAATCTGTGGTCCAGGCTGAGGTTGTTTCTAACTTTATCTCAGTTGGTTTGCTTGTTCCTATTTAAAACACTGTTGCCACCTTTCCTGAAAGTTGCCACGCCGCTAAATTTATGATCCCAGCAGCACTGCTTATTCTGTACCTCTACAGAAAACAAAAGGAAAGATCACAGCTCTGTCTCCTTGGCATGAGGGATGCCCCTGTGCAGGCTTAAGTTGGTTGCAGATCCACTTTGCTTGAAAATTTCTGGGAAATACCCTTTCAACACATGAGAAAAAGAGGCATTCAGAGATTTAAGTGGAAACACTGCAGATGATAATTTAATCTGCCTAACACCAGTTATAAACACTAGAGTCTTCACCTGCAGCAGGTCTTTAAAGCCACATCCCTTCCTTCCTAAGAGCTATGAAGTGATGAAAATGAAAAATGGAACCATTTTTGTAGGTTATGTTTTTCAAAGGCTAATTTTTATCATGGTAAAACTGCACTTTATTTTTGGTTTGAGTTTGTCTGTCTTGAGCTTTTACTCATTCAACAGATAACATCTCAGTATAATCAGAAATCTTTCTTGTTGTCTAATCATGCTGAAACATAAATTATGTTGTGCATCAGATTGAAATATCTCCCTGAAGTGCATTGTCAAGACCCCTTGTCATTCTTTTGCCTTCCTTGTTAATCCTTTTTGATCTCTATAAATTCTGGTGTTGACACCATGAAAACATATATAGCATTTCAGGAATGACAGAGATAGGATCCCTGCTAGTGAAACATCACGTGGGCTCCTGTCGCTAGTCACACGTTTCTTCTTTCCTAAATGTGTTTAATGCTGTCATGTAGTCAAATGACGCCAATCCATCTGTACAAATGACTTCACCCCACTTTCATTTACACCTCAGTAGCGTGTGTCATATGTAAATTGCATCCTTCATTATATTTTTTTTTGAGATCAGTATAAAGAAACTGAGAGCAAAAGTCAGGCCTACATGGCACTATACTAGAAACATTTCTTCAGGGTGGTGTCTTCCCATTCAAAGTTAGTTGCATAGTAATAGCATTAAACCAATTTTAGGTAGGTTTAATTATTTTAAATTGAAGATATCAGGCATGACGCAGAATATCAGTACAAAATTACCAAGTTATAATCCCATCAAATAAATTTACTTGACATTTTGCTTAGTAAAATGATTTTTGTTGAAACTTTTTAAGTCATCAGCCTTTGATTTCTCTCCCTTGCCCAGTTTTGATCAATGTAAATAATGAATTATGCTTTCTTTTCCAGGATGGCACAGATCATGGAGTCTCTGTCTTTACCCCTTTAGAGTACTACAGGTCTTCTGGCTTTTCTGTCCTGGGAACTCCCTCAGTTTACCATGCTTATTAGGAACAAAGTCAAAGGTTCAGAAAGTTTCTGTACAATTCTTCTAATATTCTTCCACGGAAAGAGGGATCCATATCCATCCTTTTTGCTTAACTGTTCCACTGCTTTAGCTATAAATGTTTGCTTGAAGTAATGTTGTACAGTTCTGAAACATCTGACAGGCACAGCAACAGCAGATGTCATCTTCAGTGTGAAACAGGGGTTTATGCTCAGAAAACAAAGCAGAGAACAGGTCTTGGCTTTTGTTGCTGAACATCATGTGAGTGTTGATGCTCCCCGTCAGGAAATACGAAACACAACATTGACTCACTTTGGTGTCTACTGCAAACCCACAAAACATCATTCTTTGAGTCTCACAAGTCTCAGGCTTGGCAAAGATCATCAATTTCTGCACTTTTTTTCTTTTTTTTCAAGACTGGTTCGTTCTGAAGAAATTGTTAAAGCCTGTGCTTGCACAGTAATAGGAGGATGAGAAACCTGACACAGCCACCTCATTGCCCCAGCTGCCTCCCATTACAGCAGCTCTCTACTTAGTTTAAGCATAGGTTCATTGCACCAAAACACTCTCCTTTGGAAGGAGGACAACAAGTAATCTTAAGTCATACTCATTGCAAGTATCCATCAAAAACCAAGTTTTTGAGCCTATTTTTTCAGATTTTGGAACAGAAATGGAAAGAAATTTTCAGCAATCAAAACACAACAGTTACCAGTTACTATTTAATGTGACAGGTCTCATTCAGACTAACTTGCATTCTTTTTTTTTTTTTTCATCTTTATTTCTGGCACTGAAATATAAAGCCAGACTATTTATGATAATTCTATTTTGCTAATTAATCTAATTAAGTGCTGTATGTAATTTTGCAGAGTAGAGCAAGCTATTCAAGATTGTCATCATTAGGTTAAAGAGCTGACAATTGATGGTGATAATTTTTTCTTAACAGGCTGTAACCTTTCCACAAGCAACCCCCTTCCCCGGGGGAGTTCTTCAATTAAATCAATAATGCTTCTGGGGGGAAAGAAGAAACTTGCTGTTTAAGAATCGTGTAAACAGATCTTCAGCAGCTTCTCGGTGCTTTGCTCGAGAAGCAAAGCAGCAGCTGGTTATTAATACCTGCTGTGCTCAGCTTTGCCACGCTTGCATTTAAGAACAGCAACTACTGCCCAGGTGCAGCCCAGGCTGAGAAGTGCAGGCTTTGAAGGTGTTGAGTGGGGTCTGGAGAAACCTTGGAGAAACTACAGCATCTGGTTCAGGTAAGTGGCAGGACTTGGGGTGGTTTCTAGGCCGGCTGGGGAAGTGAGGTTTAAACTGCTGATGTACTCACTCTTGTTTGGCTACAAGAAGACCTGACAAGATTAGTGTAACTGGAAGAAGAGGTGGGGAAAGCTCATCATGTGGACTCTTGTCAGCCTCAATGCTTTGATAAACAGGACTTGGAGGGATCCTTTGGGCTTTTTTTGACATGGTTCCCAGGTGGTGTTTTGCCCATAGCATATGCAGTGGGCTCTGAAAGACTGAGTGTGCTTGTGTCCTAGCTGGAGGGAGCCCCTTGGTCCTTAGTGGTGACCAGACACTGGGGTCGCTGGTCTTAGCAAGCTCAGCGGTGACTGCGTGCAGTCGGGACAGAGCTCTCACCATGGAGTAGCCAAATCCACGTGGGTCTTTCCAATGGCTCTGGCAGACTCTAGATGGAGACTTCTGCAGCAGCCAGTGGGAGATTTTTCTAGTGCTTAATTTTCCTTCAAAAGCCTGGTTATGTTCCCTGAAAAAAGGGGGTGTAGCAGCTCACAGCAGCTGGGTCTCACCTCTGTCCCTTAGCTCAGCTCCTTGCCTGTGCCAGCTCATGGCATCCTGAGGAAGTATCTACAGAGATGCCTCTGTCTCCCTTCCCACACAACCTGACCTTGCAGGTAAGAAGCTCATCTTTTTTAGCTCCAGGTTTTGTGTGAAGTATCTCCTTGCTTGCAGCAAAGATGGCTACTTTCTGCCTTTCTTTTATTTCTCAACCCTGATCCTCTAACCATAGCAGTTTGCAGGCGGGTGGGTGCTGGAGCAACGCCCGGTACAGGGCCCGTTCTCCTTGGTGGATGGGTGCCAACGCTGTTGCGCAAGGATCTGGCCAGTTTGGGGAAGCACATGGGAAACAAAACTCACATGAGGTAATAAGTAACAACAAGCCCCAGGTTCCAACCAGAATCAAGCCTGAAGTATCTCAGCAGCTTTTGGTTTTGGTGTATTTTAAGCTTTCAAATGATGTTACAGATCACCCTCAGCTTGTTTGAGGCAGTTAGTCCATCTCCACTTTCATTAAGAACACCGGCAATATGATGTGTGATGCAACTTTCCACACAAAAGGCCTGCAAGCACAGGCCACCCGTGCTGACAAAGGAAGGTTAAATAAAAGTCCAGGTCAGTACTAAACCAGAGGTCAAGCATCCCATTGACCAGGGAATATTTGGACAAAATTATTTCAGAGAATTTTCAATGTGAATTCAGAGACTTTTCCATTTGAATCCTCCTGCCTAGATCCATTGAACTAATTTCTAGGAGCTACCTTGTCTCAAAAGACAGGCTTTTTTTTTTGCTCTGTCTGTAGCCTTTAACATTATAATAGGTAACATACACCCACAAAAACATACCATAGCTTTCTTGTTCATTTCTTGGGAATTTGCTGCTTCTACAAACACTAAATGTATTCCATTCCCTGTATCATGCAATTACAGCATTTTTAACTTCATTGGGTTTCTGTCCTTGGCTCCTAGAGCTAGAAAGTTACTTTGTGCAATGAAGGAAGAGAATTAAATTTTTTATTAAAATGAGAAACCAGCTTCATAGGGGTTTTGAAGGTTTTATGTTAGTTTTTACTTCCATCCTCTTTGCAGTATTCAAAGTTCCTCTATAGATGCACACAGCAGGACACTCAGAGATAAGTGTCCCAGCAAAGCTGATCGTGTCATCAAGAGAGGCAATTGTACAACACAACTTCTATGCTAAGGTCATGACTGAGAGCTTTCTGCATCAAGAGCAAAAACTTCTCAGAAAAACTAGGGGGGACCCCGACCCCCTTATTTTTCTGTTGCTGTTGTGTGTTCAGCATAGTTTTAGAGGCACACGAACTATTGACAGGACTCAGAAGTGATGTTGCAAGAGGCTCTTCATGTAGCAAATGTGGTCAACAGAATTAGATCGAAGCCTAAAGCCTTTGGGACAGAAGAATGGGATGGCAAGTTGTGCGCTGGACGTTACTTCTCCCATGGGAAATTTATACTGTGACTGTAACTGTACTCAGCTTTGAATTCTTTTGAGGGATTGAATAATGTGCTAGTCAGAGCACAAGCGCTGCTACCCCGCTATTTATGTAGCTACTTGTCTGTAGCAGATGCACCAAAGGAAAGGGGCTGCTTTGATCTTAGCCAAAGCAGAGCAGTGCACATACAAGACCTGAGCTCTCTTCCTGGCATCGTCATTCAGCACGTCAAATTACGTGTGGCAAATCAGTTTCCTGAGCTCTGTACCTCAAAAATGAAACAGATGGGCTGTATCAGCTTCCTCCCACTGTTAAACGAGGATGAAGCACGTAGTGATGAAAGCTCCCCCTAGCAGATTGCTTTGAGGTCTACAGGCTCCAAGGAACACAAAGGGTTAACCTTATAGAAGGGTGACTTTTTTCCATCTTCTGGTTTTAGCGAGAAGAGACATTTATTTTTATGAATTTTCCATTTGGATTTTGTCTTAGTTTAGTTTTTGAGGGTGGATCTAAATTAATACAATGTTCGTTATGCTCACTGCACACAGACAATTTTGCCTTTAGGAGGAGGCAGCACATAAATGGCAGTACACATCGGGTAATTCTGTTGTTGTATTGATGTTATAAAAGCTGAAACCCCCGTGCCTCTCTGGCCCTGTACGTGATTTAAGGGGAACTAGACGTACATTAATTAAAAAAAACCAAAGCAGTTCTATGTAGTATATCACTTTTGTAAGAAAATAACATTTGATACTGAGTCAGTCCCCAACATAAGTCAAAGTTAAACTAGAGAGCATAGATCTGTGTTACACTCTGATCTTCAAATGGACAAAAAAGCAGTGTAGGCTTACACATTCATATATCTTGCTTAATGCTGTTTACTTCCTCTAATGACTTCTGTTCACTCAATCAACTTTCCTCCAGCGCGGCTTATGGCTGGAGGGTATTTTGGACTTACTCAGGCATCTCAAAATACTTTACAAATGAAACAGAGGCAACTGACCAGAAAGCATATGATACTACCAATGGCGTTATTAACATTTTCTCAGCAGAAGCAATAGAGAGAAAAGCCGACTCCCTCCTTGGGGAACGAGAGCTGTGTCTCTGTGGGGCCTAAGAAGAGAAGTGAGCTTCAAAGTAATTGCCTGGGATCATTATTCCATGGGCACTGCTTCACAGGACAGGAATATGTTTGGTAAAGTTACTGCAAGAGCAATATGAGCCTTCTCTATATTCCCTTGAAATCATGCCGAGGTTAGACATACGTTGTTTCTGATCACATCGTGCAAAGGGTGTTGTGGTAAGGATGGCCAAAGGGGCTGCTTGCAGTGGGCATAGGAGCACTCCCTTCCTGTGCTGATAAATCTAGGACATGGGGTAGCTGTATTCAGTGTTGAACTGGCAAAGCAAAATGGGGGGGCAGGGGGGTGGAAGGCAAACACAGTACATGAACGAAAAAGAAGGAACTTACTGAAAGCAAGAACTAAGAGATTGCTGGAACCTTGTCTGTTTTTAAAAATAAAATCTTAGTCAGAGTAAGGGGAAAGTGTATATTTAGAGCCAGCAAAACAACCTGGCTTTCCTGGCTCTGTATATACGGTATTTTGCCAGGCTCTAGCTAAAACCACCCAGTTTTTCCCCTCAGAAACAAACAACCCTGTTTGCTCCCAAAACTCAAAGAAAGCTTAATTTGCTTTAAGCTGCTAAAAAAACTTCCTGCATCTTGGGTTAGCATTGTGTGCCAGGCTTCAACGTGCTGAGAAATGAAAAAGTGCTTTGTAATGGGAAAGCCAGTTCATTCCTCGCTATGTGGTGCCACGGTAATAAAAAGGAAAGTTGCAAACCTTCCCCTCTTAAAGAGGCCAGAAGGAACAGGGGATTAATTTAATGAGTTCAGACTCAAGATCACTGTGATCAAAACTATACTCTCCAGCCATTTCCAGCCTCAGAGAACACTGGTTTTCTTGGATATTTGGTAATTCACTGAACTGCTTGATAGAAAGAGAAAGCCACATAAAAGCCACTCACTGTTACAGAGTGGGAGGTTAATGAAGTTCATTTAACAGACCAGTGGTGCAAACCTGCTATCAGATGGCTTGTGCAGATCCCAGATGGCTTAAGGAAAGCTGGGAACTTAAACAGGTACCTCACATTTTGTCAGTGGATTAATAAAACATCAAGATACTTAGAGCTCTTCTGCAGCAGGGTTAATGACTTTCCATAACTATGTGCTTTAACCAAGAAGGAACACATTTTATTGCTGCGTACCTCCAAGTCACATTTTTGCAGTCAGCTAATTAAATTATTTCTGTCATAGCAGAACAGCATTGGAAAACCTCAGACCTTGTCCTCAATTGCTGCACCGGTTTGTGTGTGGATGAAGCAGCATCATGCTGAGCGCGAAGCGCTGCTCTTCCTCTCCCCCTGCCAGGTGAGGAGCCACGTCCAGCTGCTGCAAGGGGAGACAGAGCAGCCCCCCACTGCCCCGCTGGCTGCGGTATCTGCAGAGCAAAGGGGACAAGGTACTCCACCCTGGCTAGGCAGTACATAAAATGCAGAGGTACCTCACTTTTCAGTAGTCTCTTGCTTTGGGTCTGTGACTAAACCTGTACGAGTGCCATGTATCACTAATCCCCTGCCAGTGTAGTCTGTGCACTGCCTCACCCTTGTAGAATCAGCCCTTGTATTTGAATACATCTGACATATTTATATTTTGTCTATTTGTAAAATGATTACTCCTAGCAGAGGCTTTGGCTCTGTAGCACAGTTTATTCTGCTGTTGGCCGGTTGGCCACCCCATGCAGAGACACCAGCAACCCTTCTTGACAACCAGATCCCCGTATTGCAGCAGATCTGCAGTGTATTACTGTCACTAGTTGTCCTTTTACATATGGCTTTCACCATCCTCTTCTGCAGACCCATAAGGAATGGTTTTGTAATGCAGTTCTTCCAAGGGCTGGAAGGAAGGGAATCCAGGAACACAGTCTGAGACAAGGTTTTTGCAAGAGCTGGTCCAGTTCTAGGTTCAGGCATATGCTTGCTGTGAGACTATGAAGAGTTTCATGTGTGTATACAGTGTGTGTGTATATATATATATATATCCATGCCCCGCGGCTGTGCTGTGACAACAGCTTTCTGCCCTTTCCCTGTGTCTGTTTGCAGATTTTCTTGGTGGCCACTGGTGGACAGAACAGCAGGCACCAACCACATAGGCTGTGTCCCTGAAGTTCAAATGCTTGCAGGCTGTCCCTCTTCCTCCAAACTCATACCAGCAGGCCACGGCCACATCTTCCCACTGGCCAGACTAAGGCCTCACATGTGCCTCTCCCTGGGGAGCTTTGAGCCAGCACATCCCCCAAGGACAGACATGCAGGCACTGGGGCGAGAAGAGGAAGGCTGCTGGTGCCCAGGATGTTCCTTATGGCATCAAACAGCAAGATCTGATCTCTGCAGACATCAAGAAACAGTGCCTCTGAGCGTGCCCCAAGAGCAGGGCACCCGCTGGGGGGGCTCAGCAGCACCCTTTGATGGCACTGGGTCAGCAGTGTCTGGGTATGAGAGCAGCCCCTGTCACATCTGCGGAAGACAGGGAGGACGCTACAGGTACATAACCCAAATATAGGTAACTAGCGTTATCTTTAACAATACATTGCTTTCACTGGCCAAAATGCAGCATTTTCGATAAGACACTGCATTTCACTTACATCTGGTGTTTACACAAGCCAGTGATTCAATGCCAGACAAATCCTGCATAATCTCTTTGGCGAAGTACTGTTAAAAGAGCTGCCCGCAGCACTTCTCTGCTCTCTTCCTAGAGGCAGTGGCTGGTTCTGCGGGCAATAAAGAGCCAATGACGGTTTCGGCCTAATCGGTTCATTCACCCTTTCAGGAGAAATGCCCAGAAACCAGCAACAATTTTATGTATGATGTCCAAAACTGGATGACTCAGTGAAGTCATGTCTTCAAGGTGGCTCTCTAATCAGCTCTCTTTTACACATATAAGAATGATAGCATATGGCATCTGTGAAAGATGCGATTTAAAGCTATGGAGGTTAGCTGTTAATCTTATAGGAGAGTATAAAAGGGTGCCTCAGCAAAGCTTTGTGGAGGTCACTCAAAGGACTTCTACCAATGTTGCTTAAATAATAGTTAACTGAGTAATTAATTCTCTTTTTAGTCCCTAGTTGCTTCAAGTTCCCTGCCTAAAATACCTTGATCTTTCTTCTTTTTCTCTGTTCCTCATGACCAAGCAAAATTAGCAATCTGGGGTTTTGGGGAGGGGTGGGAGAGGCTGTGTTATGAAAGCAGCTTCAGACTGCATTTCTATGCATCCTAGCTTTTGACTTTTTTTTTTTTTTTTCCTTTTCGGAAGAAGTCTATTCTGTGAAGAGGCAGCCAAGTTGGCTATGTGCATCCTTGCTTTTATGAAAATAAAAATGTGGGTATCAGTATAAAAGGAAGAAACAGAGTCAGAATGAATTATCATGAACTCACTTGCTAACCCTCTGGGAATTGAGGTCCTGCTTGAAGACAAAACTATTCTTTTCCTGTGCCAACATACAAAAGTAATGTAGCATCCTTTGCTAAGGGTTTGCTCAGACTCTAATTCAGGTGCTGCTTTGGAGCAAAGAAAGATGTACTGGTGTGGACAAGATTGGTGAATTAGGGTTAATCCAGCCAACCATGTAGGAAGAAGACTTACATGAATCCACTTTATGTATCCAAAGATAATTAATGAGTAGAATGCAAGTACTTTTCTACACTGTTCAACAGAGGCAGCACACTATGTGTATATAGCGTGCCATCCTAGCCAGCAAGGGAAGCAATTGTCACTTGTTTCAAATTTGCTTTCTCCTAAATTGCAGGCACACTTGCTGAACTTTAACATTTTGGAAAGATTGGAGAGGGAGTTTGGGAATAAAAAGAATCCTTATAAACCTGAAGAAAAATGCAGACAGATAAGTAGACTGGATAAACCCTTACACAAACCACTACAAACTCTTCCTATCTGCACCACTGGCAGGTGGTAGATCCAGCTGGAGTTTCATTTCGTAAGCCCTGAAGACTCACAAACCAGAAGAATCCAGCATGTGGACAGCTTGCAAAGTCAGGTCACGTAAGTGTTCAGTAAGGTCCTAGCTTCTTACCCTCAGTAGGAAGGGTACCTTTGCCCAGGTATGATTCAGATTCTTCCAAGAGAGCAGGATTGGAGGTGATGTGGGATTGTGGCAAAGGACTGAGAGACCAATATTAGCCATTCCCATATGTCTAACAACTTTCAAACCTGCATACTCATTTATGCTAGACAAGGGTGATCAAGAGATCTGGATAATTTAGTGCCAACAATATTAGCTGTAAGAGTAGAGGGGAAAACATGGCTTATGAAAAATGATTGGTGTATAGTGTAACTTTTTCAAAAGACCACAAGGATTACTTTTGCCAGAGCCAGAGGGAGGGTCCAGTGCAGCTCTCCAGCTAGCCCAGTCACATCTAATGTAAGCTGCCACACCGCCTGCTGCAGTGCCATCCAGAACCCACACTGTACCACTGTGGGTGCTGAACAGCACAGCCAAGGACGTGATTTAAATGACCCTGTGCTAATGCACCTCTACATTGCTGTAGGAGTGTGAACATGACTTGCTGTTGCCCGCTTGCAGGCTTAGAGATGTTCTTGTGAGACGGGTGGAGCCAGCCCTGGTGCGATGCCAGGTCAGCACCAGCCCGCTGCTTCCCGCCATGGGCATCACCCGTGCGGTGCGGCTGCAAGGCCTCAGCACTGTGCTGTACCCTCCGTAGGCACCTGCACCCCGCAGCTTGTGTGAGAGCTAGAGAAACAAACCTGTCTCGTATGGGCAGTCACACCAGCTCAGGCAGGCTAGAAGGGAAACGAAAGCCAAAGCAACCAGGAGCGCATCACAGATAAGCCCCCTCAGCATCACGTGGGCAAGGGCTGGGCAACACTCTGCAGTACCTGCCTGTTGGGCCTAGCAGGTCATCTGAACCGTGTTCCTCCTCCAGGCAAAACCCAGTACCAGCCCTTTTTTCCGGTGGATTGGGAAGGGCATTCTTGGGTGGAGAGAGGGGAAAGAAGAGGTTTACATTTGCCTGCCCACTCTCTGCTGGAGGGGGAAGCACCAGCCATGCTGGCACGTCCTCGCTCCTGTCTTCTAGCTGTGCCTGTTTGGAAAGGAGCTCCTAAATTTCCTGTGGGATTCAGCCCAGGCTCCCTCAGCATAGAAGACATGAACCACAGTGCACTAACTCCTGCTAGCTCGGTAACTTGCCATACGTGTCATTCCTCTGCTGAAGTTAAATACCCTGAAGAAGCACATCAGAGTTTTGGGCAAGAACAGTAGCAGCACTGTTCAGAAGCATCGCCAGGCAGCAGATAGCATCCTTTCGAAGGATCATGGTAAAACAACAGAAGAATAAAAGAACAGTGGAAGAAAAAGCCTGTCTCCAACTTCACATTAACCTGCCCCCGACTGCCTTCATCATGTTAATTTTGTATTTTACATGTGTTGGATCAAGAGGGAGCACAGATGGCTGCACTCATGTGTGAGACTGCAGGCACCCACGGGGGCACCAGCAGCACCTCTGTCACATCCCTCTTACGTGGGGATGGGGGATAGGAGGATGTCACTGAAGGTTAATAAAGGCAGTCAGCACGTAATTATCACTCCCATGTTAGCCTCAGCCTCTCAGGAACAAATTAGAGGGACAAAGTACTGAGGAGCCGTCAGAAGATCAGAGTGGAGCTGCACCTCCTGATACAGGAGGGGAGGGACATCTTCCTGGAGGTCCCTGCTTCAATTCACCGGGTTACTTTAGAGGCAGCTGCATCTATATGAGGGAAAGTATTAATATTTGAACATTTTAGGTAGCTACATCAGTTTTTTGTAAAGCATTTAGTAGCCCTAAATGTGAATCCAAAGACAGCAAGTTTTCTTTCTTTTACCCACTGGCTGTAGGCACATCTGCCAGATGGATTGTTTTCACCCTCCCCCAGTTTCTTGATCAATCTGCATGACTCTGGGCCTGTAGTAAAAGGGACACTTTGAGATGATTAATAGGGCTCTTGAGACTACAGCTCCCGAACGCAGGAGTCTCATTTGCAACAAAGATGACAAGAGCTCAATTACCCATCTCTTTGCACACGTGTAAGCAATGAAGACAAGGCTTTTTCTGAATCAGGTTAAAGCAGCAGATGAATTCCCAAGGTAGACCGCTTGCAAGGCAGAGTTGTTACATTTGCAATCGACTTACCGTTAATTGTTTCATCTCGATGCTGTCAAATAATGCATAAAATAGCTTAGGATAATGCACAGTCACAGCCCTAAAAGGCCACAAGCCACAATTCTGACTGACAGTGGAGCAGGGTGAACTAGGGGAGCATAAAAAGTTCAGTTTTAGGTGGGAGGCAGATCGATGCTACAAAATACAAAGTGCAAAACGGGGGGATTCTGCTTATTGTGAGAAACCTGAAAATCAGAAAAATACCAAAATACCACTTCTGGTGTCATTTCTGCACTTTCATAATTAAACACTGCTCTCTGGGTAGTTTTTTTCTCCAGCCACTGGTAACACATACTAACTTATGAACAGCAGAACCATAAAAAGAAAAAAGGGGGAAAAAAAAGAAAAAATAGAAAAAAAAATGAAGAAGTTAAAATCCTGGTGATGTGCCTCTGGTATGCCTTGGCACCATGCTGGTGTATTCCGTATCACAAGGCGCCTCCTCTGAAGGCTGCCATGGTGGGTGAACAGTAATGGGGTAAGTAGGTACACTTGGAGGAGTGGCAGAACACCTCCTGGCTGGGTTCCCCTGATGGCTGTGGTGTCTGGAATATCTACTACTCCTTTACACAGACCTCAGCAATCCTCATCACAAAGGGATCAGCCACAGGACACATTCCCATGAGTGGCACTGAAGAGCTGACTTGATCACCACTAGTACCAGGGAAGGTAAACAACCCAGAACTGGCATTTTTGTGTCCCCTCCAAGCAGGCATGACCTCTGTCTCCGAGTGTCCTGCCGTGACACAGCTAACACGTCATTCGAGAAAGCAGGCTATCTTGGAGAAGAAGCATGCAGGTATCAAAGCCTACCTACTGCTGTAGCTACTTGGTCTTCTCAAGGTAATGGGTGGCTGGCCACAGGGACTGCCCAAGTCAGTCTTGGGTTTATCACACACCTCCTCCCTTTTGCAAAAACAGATTTGCATTGATGCCAGCTGCTGGTACAGGTCATCACCATCCTTGGCTGTTTATAGCTTTCTTTTCCACTGGAACAAAGCTATAGACAGTCACTCTTTATTGAATAAATAATTGAATTAAGATCTTGCCTACTTACATGGCTGGACATTTTAATAAAAAAAACTCCACAACATTGCCGGTGGGGAAAGAAGTCATAGGATGACTTTGAGGTGTGTGATGTTAAGAAGAAGATACTGTGGCTGCAGAATGCCTTAAGCCCTAAAGAGTGAATCTGCTGGCAGTGTGGACTCTAGTTTTACAGCAACCTTACACCTGAATTTAGCTATTCACAAATGGCAATCAGCTGGGTTAAACTTGTGATGAAGGCATCTCTTTAAAGAAAGCTAGTGTGGGGTTCTTAACCCCTGCATCTGCATTTACCCCAACTGACCCATCAACTCACTAACAAACGAGCCAGCAAACGAATTAGCAAAAGAGTTAGCAACGGAGTTAAGGGGCTAACAGAAGAGTTAAGGAGCCAGCAAAAGGGTGTAATGGCCCCCGAGCCCACTTCCCACTTATGTACCAAGCAAGACACACCATGGAATGAAATACTCCTTTGGTCAGTTTGGGTTAGAGCTGTCTGAACTGTGTGTCCCCCCACACGGCCTGTAGTGAGAGAGCTGGGAACGCAGCTGCAGTATCAGAAATCGAGAGAGACCTTGAATTTCATGCAGGCATTCCCCAGCATCAGCTAAAGAGACACCTTATCAGTACTCAGCATAAATCCAGAAATCTAGCTTCACGCCAGCCACTGTGAAGAAAGTCAACTCTTTCCTGACTAAACCCAGCACAGAACATATTCTTCTGCACAGAACAACAAAAAAAAGAGTATTCCTGCCTCTTTTCCTTGCTGCTATTCCACATTTTCTGTAGTGAGCTGGAGTGTGGTGTTGCAAAGCTGAACACCATTGACTCACACCCCAGTTCATGAGGACCCCAATTTTACTGCCTGAACAATTACTGGCTTTGGCAGTGTAGTTGCTGTACAAAGAGGCTCTGTTAAGAACTTACACAGCATCTGGCCTTTGCCACACCACATGTTTTGAAAGAAGAGTGATTAAAAGTCCTCATGAGAATAAATCTCAAAGATTTTGTCAGGAAACATCATCCCCCCTGTACCACTGCTTTGCAGAGTGGTGGGATAATCTGGCTTGTATTTCCAGCCATTTGACAGGTTTTTTGTTTGGGAAAGACTCCAGAAACAGCTAACCCCAAAAGGACTCCATAGAAAGCTATACTAGAAACTGTCATGGAAAACCAGCAGCTTCATGGTGTTTACATGTGTTTTACCTGTGGACCACCGGAAGAATTGATATTTCAGGAAATTTATCTGAACACCTTCTTTACCACTGCAGAAACACCCATCCCTCACTTCCTCTCTACCTATTAAACAACCTAAAAATATCTCAGCGAGTACAGTTGTAGACATTTTTACTGTCAGCTCCTTTCCACTGATTCCCCTTCTCTGTCGCTGCCCTATCTCACAATAACTTCCCGTGGCTCACGCTCTGCGCTGAGGGCCTGGTTTGCATAAAAGGCAGTATGCAGCATCAATCCACCCCAGCGCTGCCTCTGGCCACCCCTGTTATCCTATTTTCATCAGGATGTACAAAGCTGAAGTGAAACGCACCCCTTCCCAAGTTGTGAGGATGCCTGCTGTGAAGATGCAGTGATGTCAGTGCCGATAATTAAGTGACAATGTAATAACTGTGAGCTTGTGCTCCATTATGTGAGCTCCTGCTGACTACTTAATGAGCAAACAAAAACTCAAAACCCATTAATATTATTCCTGTTACATTAAATGTGAAAAAGAAAACTGAAGCCCTTAGCAGTAATGGCTTGGGAGTCATCTTCTGAAACCCCAGGCCAAGATGGAAATCATGATCTCTCCCACTGCTGCATTTTTGAAAAGACACAGGAGTTTATCTTCTTTTCAGAAGGGTGGAGAATTAGGTAACAATGCTGACGGGTTTTCTGTTTCCTCTGTGCAACATCTGAATCCTCTGTTGCAAAAAAAAAAAAAAAAAAAAGCCTTGATAGGTCTCCTCTTCCTGTAACAACACTGCAACGACTGTATCACAGAGGCTGTGAAACATGCAGTTCCTTGGCTTGTGGACGTTAGTCGTTTGAGGAGAGGCTAGAGGAAATGTCCTTATCTGTCAGTACAACACACAAGATTTACAAAGAATCTAAAAAAATTCAGTGGTATTGAGCGGGCTGCGATGTTTGGGAAGAAGAATGTCCGGAGCCAAGTGTAGAAGAAGTGATGCCAGAGTGAAGCATCTTTTAGTGAGGAGCCGGGTGAGATACAGCCACTCTGAGAAGACCCATAGACCACAGCAGCCTCAGGCAGCCAGAACCTGAAGTCACATACAGCTTTTCAATCAAGCCTGCTGCTTAGAAAATAAAGCCAGCACAGTTCAGAGATCAATAGAAGGCTTAGGCTTCACAGGAATGGCCACAACAAAACAAGCGACAGCCTTTTTGCTTGCACCATTATCTCCTGTATGATCTGTGGGAAGACAGTAAAGCCTAGATTCTATTATTTTCCCCAGATAGTATTAAGGAAAAAACAGGATGTGAAGTTTACAGCTCAGTGCCCTAATTTATGGAGGTCTGTTAGCTGAAATGGAGCTTCTAACAAAATATTTATATGCTCTTAGAAGCTTCCTCATGAAAAAGGAACAAGCATTATTTGCATTTTCACTGGTTCTATTTGAGAATACTGGTCAACATAAATTATTCAATGTACAGAATTTATAATCAAAGCATGAAGATCTATATTTGCTTAAGAAGTCTTTCCTAGAGAAATGCATATTGTTCCCAAGTACCACAGAGGTGTATAAGCCTATTTTCAAGATGTGGTACACTATTAAGGAACTGAAACTTTTTGCACAAAGAACGTGAACTACCTGCTGTTTCAGCTCATAATGATCTGCAGCAACGGTCTGGGTGTACCCTTGTTTACTCCAACCAACCTGCTGAGCCCTACAGGAAAGATGGAAAGATAACATGCAAGAACAACATCTTCCCACTTCCTTAAGGACATACTTTTTAATATATCGTCAAGGATACTGTCAGCAGGTGATTTTGTTTCTCCACTAAAAGTACCCTGATCTGTGTTACTTATCACACTATCTGAAAGGCAAGGGTTTCATACCCTTAGTAATGTAATTGAGTGTTTTGTAAGAAACACAACAACAACAAAGTAGAATAAAAGAATCGGAGAAAGCTGCATGCTAATTGTCATTCACTTTTTATAGTTCATAGCTCTAAAGTGGGTTTCCAGGAGTGAGGTAAACTGCAGCTCTGATCTTTAGGGAATGCTTTCCAGTGATGCTCTTGGACACAGATCTCTAAGAACAACACTAGCAATGTTGGTAGGTAAGGTCCTTCTCCACTGCAAAGGGAGTCCTCCCACTCCTCCCCCTGCCCCAAAGAAGTGAAAATAAGCCCCAAAAATGTAACATCTGTGCCCTGTCTGAGTTCTGTCATTTAGCATAAGAAGACAGATGGGATGGAGATTGGGAGGTGCATTAGGGATGTCACTACCTATGATGCAGCTGGTTTTAACATAGCGACTGGCAGGCGGAGCTCATTGTGAAAGACCAGTGTGACAATGTCAAGTATCTGACAGTAAGGTCTTCGCGTCCTAAAAACTTATTGTATCACAGGCACACCAAGGAATTTGATTTTTAAAGGTAGTTAATCGCTGAAGGAACAGTCCTCTCTGTGATTATGATGGCTGTCAAAAGCCACGATGCTAATATCCCATTTGAATCCAGATAAACATTGCAAGCTAGTTATTTCTTGTTTTAGTGAAGATTTTCATTACATACAAAGAGAACAAGTTGAAATATAGCAACTGCCAAAATATTTCAAACCAATTGGGATTATGTAATTTTTTTGATCTCAGACAGGTCATCCTTATCCAAAACCCCTTCATCGTTGCATAAAGGTTTGCTTATGCTCCCCAAAAGTACAAGGTCCTCTGTTAATGTTTTCAGACTGAGGAAGATTATTTATAGCCATCCCATAAGTAAGAGTACATTGGTATTCTTTCTCAGTCTTTCTAAAAGGAGAAATCTTGGTTTCCAGAGTCAAACACCAAAGGAGACCATATTTATTCTGCACAGACTTCTGCAACTCATTTTTTTCTGCAGGAAACTTCCTCTCCCACAAAGTAAATGAACTAATAGATTCAAATAAAGTTCGGGACTTTCATGTAAAAATAATAAACACTCCAAAATAACACACCACACATACACATAGAATTGATTCTGCCTTCTTGCAGAAGAGGTTGAATTGCAAAGATCTGTAGCTGTACTTTGTGAAAGACTCTAAGGAAAAGAACCTGCTTTAAATTATTTCATTCTCTTATGCTGCAAAGAGATTGCACTACATGATGCAATTCCTACAAGGGGAAACAACCCCCTCCCATTTTTAAAAAGGGAAAAAAGGAAGACTTTGGGGACTATAGGCCAGTCAGTCTCACCTCTGTGCCTGGCAAGATCTTGGAGTAGATCCTACTGGAAACTATGCTGAGACATAGGAAAAATAAGGAGGTGATTGGTGACAGCCAACATGGCTTCACCAAGGGCAAATGGTGCCTGACAAATTTGTTAGCTTTATGCTACGTGGTTACAGCATTGGTGGATAAGGGAAGAGCAACCGACATCATCCACCTGGACTTGTGTGGACATTTGACAGTGTCCCGCACAACATCCTTGTCTCTAAATTGGAGAGTCATGCATTTGATGGATGGACCACTCATTGGATAAGGAATTGGCTGGATGATTGCTCTCAAAGAGACAACTCTCAACAGCTTGATGTCTGAGTGGAG
>NW_010255713.1:0-5963 GCF_000690775.1 Eurypyga helias | reverse complement strand
CAAACCCGTCACCCCTTGTGCTGTCCACAGCTTCCCTGGGCACAACTTCCCCGCGGGCCCGATGCCAGGGAAACCAGGGTCCGGCGCAGGGCTGGGAGCCAGGAGAGCGCACCCAGACTCGTTCTGCCAGTCTGTATTTAACGGACCACGCGCACTGGTGAAGGGAAAACCCCGCTGCCAGCACAAAAGGGGCTTTTCCCCCCAAATAAACACCCCCCGTCAACGGACCGCGGGTAAAACGAAGGACGCGTACAAAAGGAGGCGCTGCGATTCTGAACCTGATCTGCAAGACCGTAATTAAGAAAGAGAACTTTTATTAGGGCGATTTCACTTTATTTTTTCCATACAGCAAGGTCAACTATAGCAGGAATAATAAAATAAGCATAAAACCAAATTGCAGCCCAGGACAGAGTACATAATTTGGAGCAACTACAAGCAAAAAGTAAGTCTGTGATTACATAATAGGAAAACCAAGCACCTCTGTCCTTTCAGCAGGCGAAAGCTGCGGGGTTGCCAGTGAAGTGCAACTTCCTCCCTCATCCGGAGGGACGGCGGGGAGCGCGGGGACAGCAACGGCCTCGTCGCCCTTCTCCCCAGCCTGGCGCCGAGTCCCGCTCCGAAGGGCACGATCCCCAGGGCTTCTGGGGCTTCGCCGGGCTTTTTCACCCGCTGAAAGGACAGGACCACTACAGCCCTAAAAGAACCACGTAACGCTACAGCTACGGTGTGCTGTTGGGTTTGCCTGGCCATGATTTAACTCTTCCGTGAAAGTCAGCATTGGTTCCGAAGAATCTTCCTTTTGTGAACAATAAACCACTGAAATCGTCAGAAACTGGTCTGAGTAGCGTATAACTTTAATATATTCTGTCGATACTTTGCACATGCAGTATTTCTGAGTAACGTACGGAATACTGGAGCCATGATTTCACCGTGATGCTTGGAAGGACCTGCTTTTTTTTCCTTTTTTTGTTTATCTTTTTCCTTTTTTTCTCTTTTTTCGGTAATTAATGGTTTTCAGGCAGATTTGAACCAGTGGAGCTTTTGTCAGTCATGAGATCTTGGAAGGATGGCATATCTTTCCAGCTGAAAAAATCCTGGCAAACTACAAGCTGTCCACATAAAGCAAAGCAACTTTTTTGAAGGGGAATGGAGTGCTAACTCTGTGCCACTTTTGCAAGCAATTTTGTTCAGCCTGTCATTTTAATAGCCTTAACAAAACTCCTTGTAACTATAGACATTTTTATTCAAAATAAGATCTTACTATTATACAGGTTTCTCTCTTTTTTGACTATATACAGAAGTGCAAAAAGTCAACCTTCTCTCTAAACGCTCCCACATGCTCAACTGCAGCATAATCAACCCTCACGAGTTTGCACACACGCGCTCTAACCCTCGTTACGTAAACTTTGAGTATTTGGATTATCAACAAAACGTCCCTTGATCTATTGATTATGCAGCTTATTTATAACAAGGCCTGATATTCAGGGATTTCAAAAAATATTTAAACAATATTTTAACATTTGAAATGGATACAGTAGAAAATAAATTTTACTCTAGTATCTAGGATCTAGATTTTTCTCATAATAACTAATTACAAACAAAATAAATCATCAAAATATTACTCAATTGTCTGCCAGGACTGTTGCGATAGCAACAACTTAACTTCTTACGTAGCAATGATTATATAATTATAAGATATCCATATAAAAGATCTTTGTTCTTTTAATGAAAACTAGACAAGAACTAACGCTGACTGACATTCTTACACTGTCAGAGGAAATCAGTAAAACAGAAGTCGTTTCGTTAACGGTAATACGGATACTCGTATGACACTACATGGAAATTCAAACCCGAGTACGTTATGAAGGAAACTACCTTTTTTTTGTATTTTGAAAAAAGTCATCAGTAAACTCTAGTAAAACACAACTCTATAAACTGAAACGGTATCAGCTGGTAATAGAAAATGAAAACAATCTAATAAATGTAAGAAATAAAACCTACACTTTTAACAAGAAAAAACCAAGTGATATTCTATAATGTTTAGTAACTACAATAACATGTGAAGTCACCTATACTTTCTTAACACGATTGAACTTACATTGGTATGGGTTTTAACCCGTAATGTAATAATCTAAGGCTTCAATAGATGTACAGTACAATCAGTAAAATCAACACATCATTCTCATTCTATAAAGCATCTCTCTCAAGCATAAAAACTCGCAGTAAACTTGGGAGTATGGCGGGTTCTACAACCGAACCCGCGCTTCTCCCACCCCGCGCTACGCTACCAGTGACCTGGCCCCCGCCTCAGCGCTTGGCTGACCAGAGCAAAAATATCCTTTACTAGCTGCGACATCCAAACCCCAAAAAAGGAATTCCTTTGGATGAATCCGTTCGTAAAACTTGAATGCACATCTATTTGTTTTGTTTTTAGTCTGTAAAGGCTTTCTAAGGCTATAAGCAGTTAATCTGAACAACAGAAAAAAGTCACATATAAAACTCACCCGAGCATTTAACCCACCCAATTTCTACGCTAATCAACACCCCCACTTTTCCATATTTTGGTTTGTCACGCATCCGGTGCCAGTGCTTCCGTCTTGGTTTAGAGTCACCGCGCCGAGCGGGACTGTGAGGAAGTGAAAGCGAAACCCATCGCTGCGGACGCTTACAGTCCTTCCGACTGCCGACAGAGGCTACGCGCAGAAGCAAAAAAGTCCCTCCAACATCTGCCACTGCGTCTCAGAAATGGCTTTTCCCTTTCGCCTGCCATGCCACGCAGTGCAACACGCCCCGGTGACACTACAGCGCTCCCACCGGCGGACAGCCGCCTCCGGTGCGGGATCGCCTGGGAGTCTCCTCCTGCCGCCCGCTGCTGCCGGGACAAGAGCGGGGCCATTTCTGAGACGGCTTTGGTTTGGAACAGAACGGTGCCCTTCGAGTAGTACTACCACAGGAAGTGAAAAGGTGGTTCTGAAAATAACACTGCCGAAGTCACGCTCCAACGGGAGGTACAGTCTATGGCACTTCACGGGAATCCTTAACAACATGGTACTTAAAGCCATGGATGTGCTTTAAAATATACACAGTTGTGGTTTTGCTTGGCACATTCATCTCTGTCAGATACCTCTCTTACCACTTCTTACAATCTAGTACATTAAAAATATTAACTCTTAAACGAAAATTACTGTGCATGCACGCTCTCGTCTATAATGGCAACTTTAAATACAAGGTGCACCTTTGTTATTTGTAAACCTTGAAAGAAATAAACTTACTTTAAAAAAATTATATCTTGGTCTACAGACGTACCAATACATAATAGATCTATGGGGACAGCATCGCCTGTCTTTCCGGGGGACGTACGCGGCGGCCGGGGGAACGAGGCCGCGTACGCACGTTCGCACCCCACACGTGGCTTCCGCACCAGAAAAGCCAGACGATGCTGTGGTTTTTAGACAATCAGATCACCTCAGCACAAATACCAATTAAATGTACAAAGTATATAGGCAACAGTGTGCAGTGGGTTTCCACGTTCTCGTTCCGTCTCGTTAACATGCAAGGTGCGGATGTCGTACTGCTGAGGGAGTTTCCGGGTGGCGCCTGACGGTATTTACATTATGGCTAATGAGCTTCTCCTCCTCTCCACCCCACCACACTGTCCTTTTCTCTTCAGTTATGATCTAGAAAGCAAAGAACACGCAGCATTTTTCAACGGTCAGGACTTTCTGTTGGCACATCAGCCCAAACGTTACAGAACACCGGCCTTCCGCTGTTGCGAGCCCCCAGCCAAGGGATCAGAATCTGGGGGGGCTCAGAACAGACCCCAAAGCCCAGACCCTGGGAGACTGCTCCCCACAAAGCGCCCCCTGCCCCTCTCTCTTCCCAGGTCCCACTGCCCGGTGAAACCCGGGAGCCCGACCAACGCCTGAGAGACTTCACATCCTCAGAAATCCGGGCCCTGGGTCCCCAAGGTGGTTCTTCTCCCTTCACTGCCCATCTAGCGTGGCCACGTCGCCATCTCTGCTGCCATCACCCCAGACACCTCGCGAGAGCGACTCCTCCTCGGGACGGTCCCTGCCATGGGACGCCCCGTCCCAGCTAACCCCAGCAGGGAAACTTGGGCTGGAGGTAAGGGACATCCCACCCCGGTCACTCACGCACTTGAACAACGTCCCTGCTCAGCGGCGAGGAGTAACTCCTGTTGTAACCCCCCGGGGCACACCAGTTACTCCTCACCCCAAGTAACAACCCCACTACGGCCGGGCGGTCAGAAGCCACAGCCCAAGTGGAGAGTGAGGGAGAGAAAGGCAACATAATCACAGGCTCTGCTGGGGGTGATGTGCTGGGGGGTCTTAATGACATTTAGTGACGGCCTGGAGGCGGCAGTTCACTCACAGGGAGATGCGGGGACAGAAATCCCTCAGCTTGGGCACACAAACCTGGGTTTCAGGCTGAGCAGGGAGGGGTTACAGCACACAGAGCTGACCCACGCTGCGGGTACGAAGGGTGCCCGGGCGGTGGGACCTCTCCTTCCCACGGCACCCATGCCAGGAAAATACTGTGCCTAACGCATCGCGCCCTGACCCCCCATGTGCCAGAGAAATCAGGCGTCAGCTAGGCGGGAGACTAGACCCCGAATTTCGGAGGCGCTGACTTTCCAGCTACAGGGCTGTAAAGTCTGTCCTGAGGGCAGCCTGACGTAACCTGCCAGCGAGACCTGACCCCAGGCTCACGTCAGCGCTGGAGCCATCAGCCCTGGTAAACAAAACGCAGAACGGCAACCTTGGGCTCTCCGACTGTGCTGTATGGGGACGTACAAACCGATGATGTACACGGGGCTGTGGGAGCGAGTCCAGAGGAGGCCACGGAGATGCTCCGAGGGCTGGAGCCCCTCTGCCCTGGGGACAGGCTGGGAGAGTTGGGGGGGTCAGCCTGGAGAAGGGAAGCTCCAGGGAGACCTCAGAGCCCTTTCCAGTGCCTGGGGGGGCTTTTCCCAAGGGCAGGGAGTGACCATCCTGTGATTCCATGAACACTGACATCTGCTCCCACACACAAGCTAACGTGGTCGCTGTGGGACCTGCCCGCAGGGATCTCCGGCCTGCGGAGCACAGAGCCTCTCCCCCCTCCCTCATTAGTTTTCTTGGAAAGAAAATAAAAGAATTCTGTCCCTGAAAAATGACAAATTATGCAGACATAAAGGTAAGAAAAATGCATGCAAGAACCCACAGGGAACTTAACTGTTTGATGACAAAAGGTCTACATCTGTGTAACATACTTGTGGCTAGTCAGATGTTCGGCAGATATTATGGGTATCTACAGGTAAAAAATGTACACAGTGAGTAACGCGCCACGAGCCAACCCGAGACAGAGCATTCTGCTACAGAGCACCGGTCGGGAAAAGTGAGGATCAGCTGTGAGTTGGTGGATTTTACACTGTAACTCTCAGTTAAAGTCAGCTGAGGTGCTACAACAGCAACTTAAAACTGGAAAACGCGGTGTTAAGTATTACTTGACAAATGCAAGTATTATTGGTTGTTTAGGAAACAAGGGAAGTTAAAATCTACAAGTCATGCAGCGCGGTAATTGAAAAATAGCCCTTTTTGTTGGCCTACACAACATTCTGTGCTTTCAGCGCATCGTTTGGCGAGTTCTACAGCGGCCTTGTTTCAGTTGATTTTGTGAAGTGTCCACTGCTTTCACTCCCTCGGTGCTTGGTGGCCAGAGCTCAGGTGGTGAAGCCCCGCTGCGGAGAAGCGCTGCCCGCCTGCCCCCCGGCCGCTGCGGGCATGGCGGCGGAGCAGCTGGGAAGCTGAGACTCCCCACAGCAGTGGAACAATTCCCAAAATGCTCGTCTGCGTGAACAGAACTCGGTACGTGGCTCCTGACGTGCCCCATCAACTCAGGCTCCCACTTAAATACAAACCGGGCTTGGAACCGGCGCGGCTCACGGGCGGTACCGCGCTGCA
>NW_010255712.1:0-1115 GCF_000690775.1 Eurypyga helias | reverse complement strand
TTGTTTTTACTCTGCTCCGATTTGATTGGTAACTTATTAAATAGTTTTTTTCTTCCCCAAGCTGAGTCTGATTTGCCCATGACCATCATGGCTGAGCGATCCCTCCCTGTCCTTGCCTCAGTCCACAAACCTTTCCTTGTATTTCCTCCTCCACATCCCACTGGGAGAAGTGTGTGAGCGGCCTTGTGGTGTTTTGTTCCCGGCTGGACGTAAACTTTGACACTTGAGCATATGCGAGTTCCAGGAGGGTCCTTACTCCATGTTTAGTTGTTCAGCCATGGGTAGTACTTCCTCCTCCTGCAGAACAGCCTGTCGGGGGGGTGGTGGTGGGGAAATTCACTCTGATCTTCCTAAGACTTTCTCCTGCCTAGGAAGAGTAATCACCTCAAGACTTAGTTTTTCGTGCTGGAGCTAAGCGTGGGTTGGTAGCCATCCAGCACTCGGTTACCTGCTGTAGGTAGCTCTCAGTGTTTCCATGTGCAGTGCTCCATATTCTTAAGGCTATAAATTAACACTCCGGCTCCTGGGAAGGGCTTGCTTAACCCTAAGTGACTGCAGGGATTGGAAGCAGAAATCAAAAGAACTGCACCTTAAAGCCAAGAAGGCTGGTTCCTGTTCAACATGAGAAGCAGCAGAGTATACGCCAGGAGCCGTAGTACACACGGACCTCGGCTACTGGAGTCACTGCAACCGTAGTAAGGGGTACAGCTGACAAGATGAGCTCTTCCTCGGACTCTTCTCAGCGTATCCGTCAGTTCAATCTTCCTAACAGGTGTCTTCAACATGAAGCGTAGGTAATAAAGTTGCTACGTGGCAGATACCCAGGCTAGAGGATAAGCCCTGGTGAGGCTGACGCAGGATTATGAGCCTGTGTCACGCGTATCCTGCTTCAGCCTATCCTGGAGGTGACGGAAAATCGGGAGCGGTTGATACATCGCATAGTTGCGCTGCCATTCAGAGGGGCCTTGATAGACGGGAGGAATGGGAAGATGGGAGGCTGGTGAGGCTGAACAAAGGGAAACGCAGAGCCCTGCAGCTGAGGGGGAATAGCCCCACGCACCAGTACGTGGCGCTTTGCAGGAAAGGACTTTCCCTGGATGTCTTCAAGGCCGGGC
>NW_010255711.1:0-2915 GCF_000690775.1 Eurypyga helias | reverse complement strand
CCCAGTTCTGGGCAACCAGCAAACTGCTGAATCTTTTTACAGCATTGGTTAATTTTATCCTCATGCGTGCTCATCACCGCATGGACACCCTAGAGACAAGCCTCCACTGTATTTAAGATACAACAAACAAATCACAAGGAAATAAGCCTTTTAACTATTAGAGTTCCATATAAACTGATGTCCATTTCATTATCTACGATACAAAGAGGAAAAAAAAAATCTGCAAAATGTTTTAGGGTTTTCTAACGAATATTGTGCTGTGGGTAACCACCTCTCCAAAGGAAAAACTATGCTAAAATTTAGAAACACACCTTGGTATTGACTATGCAATAGGTAAACAAAGGCCCTCCAGACACTTCAGCATTAATGCCACGTTAGCAGCCACACAATGAGGAAAGCAGCTGCACAGTTACTGTCCAGAAGCTGAGCCAAAGATTTGCTCTGCTTTTACAGAAAGTACGGTTTTTGAGAAAAACGCTGTTCTCTCAGTCTGGGATTGCAGGAAGCCACAACTTTTCTTACCATTTGTGATAAAAGCATGGGCTCTGTAGAATTTCCTACTGAAAGCAGGTGTTCTGGATGTCCTTCAGGACTCTGGACTCCTAAAATAAAAGAAGTTTAACTGTGGTCATAATGATTTTTTACACATTTTCAGTACACCCTGACTAACCCAAATCTCAACCCTTCCTCTGCCTGTATCTTTGAACATCTAAATATGATTTCGTAACACAAATGACCAGAGCCACCAAGCCAAAGCTTACAAACATTCATGAACTCTGTGAGACTGGATTACACAGACTTCACAATGTAATTAAAAGTCTCTGAAAAACAGAGCATTAAAAAAACTGACAATGTCTACCTCAAATTCCAGTCTAAAGATCATCTGAACGTGGAAAGTGACCAGTCTAGAGAGATGATTATAATGATACAACAACATATGTTACAGAAGAAGCACACAGAGTACAGGACACATTTTCATTATGTCAGAGACCAGTCTGCCTTCCTAACACTATAAAAATTATGGGGTTTGAAGCTGTTTGAACCCTGGCCTCAAAAACAGTAAATCCCCTTCCCAAACTCCAAAGACAGTAATTAAGACAGATTTTAATAAACACAAGGAATATCCTATCTGATGAGATAAGTAGCCCAGATCGTGTCAGCTCTAAATTTGAAGAGTACATTGTACATCACTACAGTCTCATTCAATTAAAAGAGACTTAAAGCCATTTACTTAATGCTACTACTAAGAGTTTTTAAAAAGACTACAGAAAAGGATGCAATTTTTGGTGGGTTTTTTTTCATATGGTTTACTCATCTACGCGAGCTTCCTTGGTACAGGTAGTGGACTAGTGTATGTCCTTTGTGCCAAGCAGGTGGGGTTTAGGACCCTAGGGTCTGTTTGTTTGCTTTCCAAGACTACAGGGGAAAAAAACAATTTTAACAAGTGAAATTTAAAGTTACAGTAGTTAGCAGGGAAGCTTGCTTTTTCCTAAGAGCTTTTTGAATAGTTGTTAACTGGCCAGCTCTAAAACTCATATTGTTCCATAAAACCTGCAAAATCTCTGCAAAGGAAAGACTAGGGCTGAATGACTTTCTCAGAATGCCTACCTCCAACATTTAATATTTATTACCTTTCAAGTGTCCAATAAACATTTCTTTAAAAAGGCAAACTTGTACAGCTATTGCTTGAACATCTACTAGCTCAAGCTCTCCAGAAAAAAATCATCTTTAAAGAAGTAGAGAAAAAGAAGAAATGTTTAAAAAGATTTTTGATCTCTCTTCCAGTATAAAACCACAAAACAATTCACAAAATTCCATAAAAACACAAATTAGGCCAAAACACTGGGACTACTTAGAGCTGTCTGCTGGCAGGAGCAATGTTCTGTTAGGCACAGATTTGCTTGCTGACTATACTTTGGGCACAAAATTTAAGAAATACATATGGTGGCTAAAAAGATGAGCGACAAACTGTATTAAAAACTGTGACAGACTACAAAGGCATCTATCTCTAACTTTCTTTAGGTCCCTGCACACGTACACTGTTCCATCCTCTGATGCTGCCTAAACCCTTTCAGCCCAGTGTATTTGTGAGATGTCACCATGAGTGTCACGGCTTTCCTGATAAAGACGGTAACTGCCTAATCTAATTGGATTAGGAATCCAGAGTCAAGACTGGAGCTCTGTTAATACAGTTGCAGATGACCACCTCACCCTGCTCAAGTCCCTTTTTGTATACAAAACAAAGTCTGGGAAAACAAACAAACACACACAACTTTTGAAAGGGCGATGGTATTTGCAATACCAGAATACAAAACATCCTTAATTATGAAACTACTACATGACTGTAGTGATAGGACAAGGGGTAACGGGTACAAATTGAAAACAGGGAGGTTTAGATTAGATATCAGGAAGAAATTCTTCACAGAGAGGGTGGTGAGGCACTGGAACAGGTTGCCCAGAGAAGCTGTGGATGCCCCATCCCTGGATGTCTTCAAGGCCAGGCTGGATGAGGCTTGTGGCACCCTGGTCTAGTGGAAGGTGTCCCTGCCCATGGCAGGGGGGTTGGAACTAGATGATCTTTAAGGTCCCTTCCAACCCAAACCATTCTGTGATTCTATGATTCTATGACTGAACACACTACACAGCGATCAAACCTAAACTGAACGCCCACCCACGGTAAATCACGCACCCGGTGTCGCGCTGCGGCGGGTACCGTGGGTTACTCCTCCGGACGGAGCCCTGTTTGCTAACAGGGCTGGAGGCACGCAGGGCGCTTCGTCTCCAGCCAAAGCCGTATCCGCTGCTGGGTACGGAGAAACCACTTCACGCAGCTTCTTGACAGCGATCGTCGCTTTCCTCAAACGGCCACCAGCTCTCATCACGGCTTCAATGGGCTTCTCCCTGTGGACACCAGT